>NW_027464406.1:2500-64377 GCF_050947455.1 Rhinoderma darwinii
GACAGAGTACCCCCATATACTGACCACACACAGAGAGAGACAGAGTACCCCCATATACTGACCACACACAGAGACAGAGTACCCCCATATACTGACCACACACAGAGAGAGACAGAGTACCCCCATATCCTGACCCCGCGGAGACAGAGTACCCCCATATACTGACCACACACAGAGAGAGACAGAGTACCCCCATATACTGACCACACACAGAGAGAGACAGAGTACCCCATATACTGACCACTCACAGAGAGAGACAGAGTACCCCCATATACTGACCACACACAGAGACAGACTGCCCCCATATACTGACCACACACTGAGAGAGACAGAGTGCCCCCATATACTGACCACTCACAGAGACAGAGTACCCCCATATACTGACCACACACTGAGAGAGACAGAGTACCTCCATATACTGACCACACACAGAGAGAGACAGAGTACCCCCATATACTGACCACACACAGAGAGAGACAGAGTACCCCCATATACTGACCACTCACAGAGAGAGACAGAGTACCCCCATATACTGACCACACACACAGAGAGACAGAGTACCCCCATATACTGACCACACACAGAGAGAGACAGAGTACCCCCATATACTGACCACGCACAGAGAGAGACAGAGTACCCCCATATACTGACCACACACAGAGAGAGACAGAGTACCCCCCATATACTGACCACACACAGAGAGAGAGACAGAGTGCCCCCATATACTGACCACACACTGAGAGAGACAGAGTACCCCCATATACTGACCACTCACAGAGAGAGACAGAGTACCCCCATATACTGACCACACACAGAGAGAGACAGAGTACCCCCATATACTGACCACACACAGAGAGAGACAGAGTACCCCCATATACTGACCCCTCACAGAGAGAGATAGAGTACCCCCATATACTGACCACACACAGAGAGAGACAGAGTACCCCCATATACTGACCACACACAGAGAGAGACAGAGTACCCCCATATACTGACCACACACACAGAGAGACAGAGTACCCCCATATACTGACCACACAGAGAGAGAGACAGAGTACCCCCATATACTGACCACACACAGAGAGACAGAGTACCCCCATATACTGACCACACACAGAGAGAGACAGAGTACCCCCATATACTGACCACACACAGAGAGAGACAGAGTACCCCCATATACTGACCACACACAGAGAGAGACAGAGTACCCCCATATACTGACCCCTCACAGAGAGAGATAGAGTACCCCCATATACTGACCACACACAGAGAGAGACAGAGTACCCCCATATACTGACCACACACAGAGAGAGACAGAGTACCCCCATATACTGACCACACACAGAGACAGAGTACCCCCATATACTGACCACACACAGAGAGAGACCAGAGTACCCCCATATACTGACCACACAGAGAGAGAGAGTACCCCCATATACTGACCCCTCACAGAGAGAGACAGAGTGCCCCCATATACTGACCACACACAGAGAGAGACAGAGTACCCCCATATACTG
This sequence comes from Rhinoderma darwinii, assembly GCF_050947455.1. Taxonomy (NCBI): domain Eukaryota; kingdom Metazoa; phylum Chordata; class Amphibia; order Anura; family Rhinodermatidae; genus Rhinoderma; species Rhinoderma darwinii. Next base: position 4,018 of record NW_027464406.1, read on the forward strand.
ACCACACACAGAGAGACAGAGTACCCCCATATACTGACCACACACAGAGAGAGACAGAGTACCCCCCATATACTGACCACACACAGAGAGAGACAGAGTACCCCCATATACTGACCACACACAGAGAGAGACAGAGTACCCCCATATACTGACCCCTCACAGAGAGAGATAGAGTACCCCCATATACTGACCACACACAGAGAGAGACAGAGTACCCCCATATACTGACCACACACAGAGAGAGACAGAGTACCCCCATATACTGACCACACACAGAGACAGAGTACCCCCCATATACTGACCACACACAGAGAGAGACAGAGTACCCCCATATCCTGACCCCGCGGAGACAGAGTACCCCCATATACTGACCACACACAGAGAGAGACAGAGTACCCCCATATACTGACCACACACAGAGAGAGACAGAGTACCCCCATATACTGACCACACACAGAGACAGAGTACCCCCATATACTGACCACACAGAGAGAGAGAGTACCCCCATATACTGACCCCTCACAGAGAGAGACAGAGTGCCCCCATATACTGACCACACACAGAGAGAGACAGAGTACCCCCATATACTGACCACACACAGAGAGACAGAGTACCCCCATATACTGACCACACACAGAGACAGAGTACCCCCATATACTGACCACACACAGAGACAGAGTACCCCCATATCCTGACCCCGCGGAGACAGAGTACCCCCATATACTGACCACACACAGAGAGAGACAGAGTACCCCCATATACTGACCAAACAGAGAGAGACAGAGTACCCCCATATACTGACCACACACAGAGAGACAGAGTACCCCCATATACTGACCACACACAGAGAGAGACAGAGTACCCCCATATACTGACCACACACAGAGAGAGACAGAGTACCCCCATATACTGACCACACACAGAGAGAGACAGAGTACCCCCATATACTGACCACACAGAGAGAGAGAGTACCCCCATATACTGACCACACACAGAGAGACAGAGTACCCCCATATACTGACCACACACAGAGAGAGACAGAGTACCCCCATATACTGACCACACACAGAGAGAGACAGAGTACCCCCATATACTGACCACACAGAGAGAGAGAGTACCCCCATATACTGACCCCTCACAGAGAGAGACAGAGTGCCCCCATATACTGACCACACACAGAGAGAGACAGAGTACCCCCATATACTGACCACACACAGAGAGACAGAGTACCCCCATATACTGACCACACACAGAGACAGAGTACCCCCATATACTGACCACACACAGAGAGAGACAGAGTACCCCCATATCCTGACCCTGCGGAGACAGAGTACCCCCATATACTGACCACACACAGAGAGAGACAGAGTACCCCCCATATACTGACCACACACACACAGAGACAGAGTACCCCCATATACTGACCACACACAGAGAGAGACAGAGTACCCCCATATACTGACCCCTCACAGAGAGAGACAGAGTACCCCCATATACTGACCACACACAGAGAGAGACAGAGTACCCCCATATACTGACCACACACAGAGAGACAGAGTACCCCCATATACTGACCACACACAGAGACAGAGTACCCCCATATACTGACCCCTCACAGAGAGAGACAGAGTGCCCCCATATACTGACCACACACAGAGAGAGAGTACCCCCATATACTGACCACACAGAGAGAGAGAGTACCCCCATATACTGACCACACACAGAGAGAGACAGAGTACCCCCATATACTGACCACACACAGAGAGAGACAGAGTACCCCCATATACTGACCACACACAGAGAGAGACAGAGTACCCCCATATACTGACCACACACAGAGAGAGACAGAGTACCCCCATATACTGACCACACACAGAGAGAGTACCCCCATATACTGACCACACAGAGAGAGAGAGTACCCCCATATACTGACCACACAGAGAGACAGAGTACCCCCATATACTGACCACACACAGAGAGAGACAGAGTACCCCCATATACTGACCACACACAGAGAGAGACAGAGTACCCCCATATACTGACCACACACAGAGAGAGACAGAGTACCCCCATATACTGACCACACACAGAGAGAGACAGAGTACCCCCATATACTGACCACACACAGAGAGAGACAGAGTACCCCCATATACTGACCACGCACAGAGAGAGAGTACCCCCATATACTGACCACACACAGAGAGAGACAGAGTGCCCCCATATACTGACCCCTCACAGAGAGAGAGACAGAGTACCCCCATATACTGACCACACACAGAGAGAGACAGAGTACCCCCATATACTGACCCCTCACAGAGAGAGACAGAGTGCCCCCATATACTGACCACACACAGAGAGAGACAGAGTACCCCCATATACTGACCACACAGAGAGAGACAGAGTACCCCCATATACTGACCCCTCACAGAGAGAGACAGAGTACCCCCATATACTGACCACACACAGAGAGAGACAGAGTACCCCCATATACTGACCACACACAGAGACAGAGTACCCCCATATACTAACCACACACAGAGAGATACAGAGTACCCCCATATACTGACCACACACAGAGAGACAGAGTACCCCCATATACTGACCACACACAGAGAGAGACAGAGTACCCCCATATACTGACCACACACACACAGAGACAGAGTACCCCCATATACTGACCACACACAGAGAGAGACAGAGTACCCCCATATACTGACCACACACACAGAGAGAGAGAGTACCCCCATATACTGACCACACACAGAGAGAGAGAGTACCCCCATATACTGACCACACACAGAGAGAGAGAGTACCCCCATATACTGACCACACACAGAGAGAGACAGAGTACCCCCATATACTGACCACACAGAGAGAGAGAGTACCCCCATATACTGACCACACACAGAGAGAGAGAGTACCCCCATATACTGACCACACACACACAGAGACAGAGTACCCCCATATACTGACCACACAGAGAGAGAGAGTACCCCCATATACTGACCACACACACAGAGACAGAGTACCCCCATATACTGACCACACACAGAGAGAGACAGAGTACCCCCATATACTGACCACACACAGAGAGAGAGAGTACCCCCATATACTGACCACACACAGAGAGAGACAGAGTACCCCCATATACTGACCCCTCACAGAGAGAGAGAGTACCCCCATATACTGACCACACACAGAGAGAGACAGAGTACCCCCATATACTGACCACTCACAGAGAGAGACAGAGTACCCCCATATACTGACCACACACACACACAGAGACAGAGTACCCCCATATACTGACCACACACAGAGACAGAGTACCCCCATATACTGACCACACACAGAGAGAGACAGAGTACCCCCATATACTGACCACACACAGAGAGACAGAGTACCCCCATATACTGACCACACACAGAGAGAGACAGAGTACCCCCATATACTGACCCCTCACAGAGAGAGAGAGTACCCCCATATACTGACCACACACAGAGAGAGACAGAGTACCCCCATATACTGACCACTCACAGAGAGAGACAGAGTACCCCCATATACTGACCACACACACACACAGAGACAGAGTACCCCCATATACTGACCACACACAGAGACAGAGTACCCCCATATACTGACCACACACAGAGAAAGACAGAGTACCCCCATATACTGACCACACAGAGAGAGAGACAGAGTACCCCCATATACTGACCACACACAGAGAGACAGAGTACCCCCATATACTGACCACACAGAGAGAGAGACAGAGTACCCCCATATACTGACCACACACAGAGAGACAGAGTACCCCCATATACTGACCACACACAGAGAGAGAGAGTACCCCCATATACTGACCACACACAGAGAGAGAGAGTACCCCCATATACTGACCACACACAGAGAGAGAGAGTACCCCCATATACTGACCACACACAGAGAGAGACAGAGTACCCCCATATACTGACCACACAGAGAGAGACAGAGTACCCCCATATACTGACCACTCACAGAGAGAGACAGAGTACCCCCATATACTGACCACACACAGAGAGACAGAGTACCCCCATATACTGACCACACACAGAGAGTACCCCCATATACTGACCACTCACAGAGAGAGACAGAGTACCCCCATATACTGACCACACACAGAGAGAGACAGAGTACCCCCATATACTGACCACACACAGAGAGAGACAGAGTACCCCCATATACTGACCACACACAGAGAGAGACAGAGTACCCCCATATACTGACCACACACAGAGAGACAGAGTACCCCCATATCCTGACCCCGCGGAGACAGACTGCCCCCATATACTGACCACACACAGAGAGAGACAGAGTACCCCCATATACTGACCACACACAGAGACAGAGTACCCCCATATACTGACCACACACAGAGAGAGACAGAGTACCCCATATACTGACCACTCACAGAGAGAGACAGAGTGCCCCCATATACTGACCACACACAGAGAGACAGAGTACCCCCATATACTGACCACACACAGAGAGAGACAAGAGTACCCCCATTTACTGACCCCTCACAGAGAGAGACAGAGTGCCCCCATATACTGACCACACACACAGAGAGAGACAAGAGTACCTCCATATACTGACCCCTCACAGAGAGAGACAGAGTACCCCCATATACTGACCCCTCACAGAGAGAGACAGAGTGCCCCCATATACTGACCACACACAGAGAGAGACAGAGTACCCCCATATACTGACCACACACAGAGAGAGACAGAGTACCCCCATATACTGACCACACACAGAGAGACAGAGTACCCCCATATACTGACCACACACAGAGAGAGACAGAGTACCCCCATATACTGACCACACACAGAGACAGAGTACCCCCATATACTGACCACACACAGAGAGAGACAGAGTACCCCCCATATACTGACCCCTCACAGAGAGAGACAGAGTACCCCCATATACTGACCCCTCACAGAGAGAGACAGAGTACCCCCATATACTGACCACACACAGAGACAGAGTACCCCCATATACTGACCACACACAGAGAGAGACAGAGTACCCCCATATACTGACCCCTCACAGAGAGAGACAGAGTACCCCCATATACTGACCACACACAGAGAGAGACAGAGTACCCCCATATACTGACCACACACAGAGAGAGACAGAGTACCCCCATATACTGACCACACACAGAGAGACAGAGGACCCCCATATACTGACCACACACAGAGAGAGACAGAGTACCCCCATATACTGACCACACACAGAGAGACAGAGGACCCCCATATACTGACCACACAGAGAGAGACAGAGTACCCCCATATACTGACCCCTCACAGAGAGACAGATTACCCCCATATACTGACCCCTCACAGAGAGAGACAGAGTACCCCCATATACTGACCACACACAGAGAGACAGAGTACCCCCATATACTGACCCCGCACAGAGACCGAGTACCCCCATATACTGACCACACACAGAGAGAGACAGAGTACCCCCATATACTGACCACACACAGAGAGAGACAGAGTACCCCCATATACTGACCACACACAGAGAGAGACAGAGTACCCCCATATACTGACCACACACAGAGAGAGAGACAGGGTACCCCCATATACTGACCACACACAGAGACACAGAGTACCCCCATATACTGACCACACACAGAGAGAGACAGAGTACCCCCATATCCTGACCACACACACACAGAGAGACAGAGTACCCCCATATACTGACCACACACAGAGAGAGACAGAGTACCCCCATATACTGACCACACACAGAGAGAGACCGAGTACCCCCATATACTGACCACACACAGAGAGAGACCGAGTACCCCCATATACTGACCACACACAGAGACACAGAGTACCCCCATATACTGACCCCTCACAGAAAGACAGAGTACCCCCATATACTGACCCCTCACAGAAAGACAGAGTACCCCCATATACTGACCCCTCACACAGAGAGAGACAGAGTACCCCCATATACTGACCCCTCACAGAGAGAGACAGAGTACCCCCATATACTGACCCCTCACAGAGAGAGACAGAGTACCCCCATATACTGACCAGAGACAGAGTACCCCCATATACTGCCCACACACAGAGAGAGACAGAGTACCCCCATATACTGCCCACACACAGAGAGAGACAGAGTACCCCCATATACTGACCACACAGAGAGACCGAGTACCCCCATATACTGACCAGAGAGAGACCGAGTACCCCCATATACTGACCAGAGAGAGACCGAGTACCCCCATATACTGACCACACACAGAGAGAGACAGAGTACCCCCATATACTGACCACACACAGAGAGAGACAGAGTACCCCCATATACTGACCCCTCACAGAAAGACAGAGTACCCCCATATACTGACCACACATGGAGAGAGAGAGAGACATAGTACCCCCATATACTAACCCCTCACAGAGAGAGACAGTGTACCCCCATATACTGACCAAACAGAGAGAGAGTACCCCCATATACTGACCCCGCACAGAGAGAGACAGTGTACCCCCATATACTGACCACACACAGAGACACAGAGTACCCCCATATACTGACCCCTCACAGAGAGCGACAGAGTACCCCCATATACTGACCCCTCACAGAGAGAGACAGAGTACCCCCATATACTGACCCCTCACAGAGAGAGACAGTGTACCCCCATATACTGACCACACACAGAGACACAGAGTACCCCCATATACTGACCCCTCACAGAGAGAGACAGAGTACCCCCATATACTGACCCCTCACAGAGAGAGACAGAGTACCCCCATATACTGACCCCTCACAGAGAGAGACAGAGTACCCCCATATACTGACCACACACAGAGAGAGACAGAGTACCCCCATATACTGACCACACACAGAGAGAGAGATACAGAGTACCCCCATATACTGACCCCTCACAGAGAGAGACAGAGTACCCCCATATACTGACCACACACAGAGAGACAGAGTACCCCCATATACTGACCACACACACAGAGAGAGAGACCGAGTACCCCCATATACTGACCCCTCCCAGAGAGAGACAGAGTACCCCCATATACTGACCACACACAGAGAGAGACAGAGTACCCCCATATACTGACCACACACAGAGAGAGACAGAGTACCCCCATATACTAACCCCTCACAGAGAGAGACAGAGTACCCCCATATACTGACCACACACACACACAGAGACAGAGTACCCCCATATACTGACCACACACAGAGAGAGACAGAGTACCCCCATATACTGACCACTCACAGAGAGAGACAGAGTACCCCCATATACTGACCACACACAGAGAGAGACAGAGTACCCCCATATACTGACCACACACAGAGAGAGACAGAGTACCCCCATATACTGACCACACACAGAGAGATACAGAGTACCCCCATATACTGACCACACACAGAGAGATACAGAGTACCCCCATATACTGACCACACACAGAGAGAGACAGAGTACCCCCATATACTGACCACACACAGAGAGAGAGATACAGAGTACCCCCATATACTGACCACACACAGAGAGAGAGATACAGAGTACCCCCATATACTGACCACACACACAGAGAGAGAGAGACAGAGTACCCCCATATACTGACCACACACAGAGAGAGACAGAGTACCCCCATATACTGACCACACACAGAGAGAGACAGAGTACCCCCATATACTGACCACACACAGAGAGATACAGAGTACCCCCATATACTGACCACACACAGAGAGATACAGAGTACCCCCATATACTGACCACACACAGAGAGAGACAGAGTACCCCCATATACTGGCCCCGCACAGAGAGACAGAGTACCCCCATATACTGACCACACACACAGAGAGAGACAGAGTACCCCCATATACTGACCACACACAGAGACAGAGTACCCCCATATACTGACCACACACACAGAGACAGAGTACCCCCATATACTGACCACACACAGAGAGAGACAGAGTACCCCCATATACTGACCCCTCACAGAGAGAGACAGAGTACCCCCATATACTGACCACACACAGACAGAGTACCCCCATATACTGACCACACACAGAGAGACACAGAGTACCCCCATATACTGACCCCTCACAGAGTGAGACAAGAGTACCCCCATATACTGACCCCTCACAGAAAGACAGAGTACCCCCATATACTGACCACACATGGAGAGAGAGAGAGACATAGTACCCCCATATACTAACCCCTCACAGAGAGAGACAGTGTACCCCCATATACTGACCAAACAGAGAGAGAGTACCCCCATATACTGACCCCGCACAGAGAGAGACAGAGTACCCCCATATACTGACCCCTCACAGAGAGAGACAGTGTACCCCCATATACTGACCACACACAGAGACACAGAGTACCCCCATATACTGACCCCTCACAGAGAGCGACAGAGTACCCCCATATACTGACCCCTCACAGAGAGAGACAGAGTACCCCCATATACTGACCCCTCACAGAGAGAGACAGTGTACCCCCATATACTGACCACACACAGAGACACAGAGTACCCCCATATACTGACCCCTCACAGAGAGAGACCGAGTACCCCCATATACTGACCTCTCACAGAGAGAGAGAGACAGAGTACCCCCATATACTGACCCCTCACAGAGAGAGACAGAGTGCCCCCATATACTGACCACACACACAGAGAGAGACAGAGTACCCCCATATACTGACCCCTCACAGAGAGAGACAGAGTACCCCCATATACTGACCCCTCACAGAGAGAGACAGAGTACCCCCATATACTGACCACACACAGAGAGAGACAGAGTACCCCCATATACTGACCACACACAGAGAGAGAACCCCCATATACTGACCACACACAGAGAGAGACAGAGTACCCCCATATACTGACCACACACAGAGAGTACCCCCATATACTGACCACACACAGAGAGTACCCCCATATACTGACCACACAGAGAGAGAGACAGAGTGCCCCCATATACTGACCACACACAGAGAGAGACAGAGTACCCCCATATACTGACCACACACAGAGAGAGACAGAGTACCCCCATATACTGATTCCTCACAGAGAGAGACAGAGTACCCCCATATACTGACCACACACAGAGAGAGACAGAGTACCCCCATATACTGACCACACACAGAGACAGACTGCCCCCATATACTGACCACACACAGAGAGAGACAGAGTACCCCCATATACTGACCACACACACAGAGACAGAGTACCCCCATATACTGACCACACAGAGAGAGAGAGTACCCCCATATACTGACCACACACAGAGAGAGAGAGTACCCCCATATACTGACCACACACACACAGAGACAGAGTACCCCCATATACTGACCACACAGAGAGAGAGAGTACCCCCATATACTGACCACACACACAGAGACAGAGTACCCCCATATACTGACCACACACAGAGAGAGACAGAGTACCCCCATATACTGACCACACACAGAGAGAGAGAGTACCCCCATATACTGACCACACACAGAGAGAGACAGAGTACCCCCATATACTGACCACACACAGAGAGAGACAGAGTACCCCCATATACTGACCCCTCACAGAGAGAGAGAGTACCCCCATATACTGACCACACACAGAGAGAGACAGAGTACCCCCATATACTGACCACTCACAGAGAGAGACAGAGTACCCCCATATACTGACCACACACACACACAGAGACAGAGTACCCCCATATACTGACCACACACAGAGACAGAGTACCCCCATATACTGACCACACACAGAGAAAGACAGAGTACCCCCATATACTGACCACACAGAGAGAGAGACAGAGTACCCCCATATACTGACCACACACAGAGAGACAGAGTACCCCCATATACTGACCACACACAGAGAGAGAGAGTACCCCCATATACTGACCACACACAGAGAGAGACAGGGTACCCCCATATACTGACCACACACAGAGAGAGAGAGTACCCCCATATACTGACCACACACAGAGAGAGAGAGTACCCCCATATACTGACCACACACAGAGAGAGACAGAGTGCCCCCATATACTGACCACACACAGAGAGAGACAGAGTACCCCCATATACTGACCACACAGAGAGAGACAGAGTACCCCCATATACTGACCACTCACAGAGAGAGACAGAGTACCCCCATATACTGACCACACACAGAGAGAGACAGAGTACCCCCATATACTGACCACACACAGAGAGTACCCCCATATACTGACCACTCACAGAGAGAGAGAGAACCCCCATATACTGACCACACACAGAGAGAGACAGAGTACCCCCATATACTGACCACACACAGAGAGAGACAGAGTACCCCCATATACTGACCACACACAGAGAGAGACAGAGTACCCCCATATACTGACCACACACAGAGACAGAGTACCCCCATATCCTGACCCCGCGGAGACAGACTGCCCCCATATACTGACCACACACAGAGAGAGACAGAGTACCCCCATATACTGACCACACACAGAGACAGACTGCCCCCATATACTGACCACACACAGAGAGAGACAGACTGCCCCCATATACTGACCACACACAGAGAGAGACAGAGTACCCCCATATACTGACCACTCACAGAGAGAGAGAGTACCCCCATATACTGACCACACACAGAGAGACAGAGTACCCCCATATACTGACCACACACAGAGAGAGACAGAGTACCCCCATATACTGACCACTCACAGAGAGAGACAGAGTGCCCCCATATACTGACCACACACAGAGAGACAGAGTACCCCCATATACTGACCACACACAGAGAGAGACAAGAGTACCCCCATTTACTGACCCCTCACAGAGAGAGACAGAGTGCCCCCATATACTGACCACACACACAGAGAGAGACAAGAGTACCCCCATATACTGACCCCTCACAGAGAGAGACAGAGTACCCCCATATACTGACCCCTCACAGAGAGAGACAGAGTGCCCCCATATACTGACCACACACAGAGAGAGACAGAGTACCCCCATATACTGACCACACACAGAGAGACAGAGTACCCCCATATACTGACCACACACAGAGAGAGACAGAGTACCCCCATATACTGACCACACACAGAGACAGAGTACCCCCATATACTGACCACACACAGAGAGAGACAGAGTACCCCCATATACTGACCCCTCACAGAGAGAGACAGAGTACCCCCATATACTGACCCCTCACAGAGAGAGACAGAGTACCCCCATATACTGACCACACACAGAGACAGAGTACCCCCATATACTGACCACACACAGAGAGAGACAGAGTACCCCCATATACTGACCCCTCACAGAGAGAGACAGAGTACCCCCATATACTGACCACACACAGAGAGAGAGACAGAGTACCCCCATATACTGACCACACACAGAGAGAGACAGAGTACCCCCATATACTGACCACACACAGAGAGACAGAGGACCCCCATATACTGACCACACACAGAGAGAGACAGAGTACCCCCATATACTGACCACACACAGAGAGAGACAGAGTACCCCCATATACTGACCACACACAGAGAGACAGAGGACCCCCATATACTGACCACACAGAGAGAGACAGAGTACCCCCATATACTGACCCCTCACAGAGAGACAGATTACCCCCATATACTGACCCCTCACAGAGAGAGACAGAGTACCCCCATATACTGACCACACACAGAGAGACAGAGTACCCCCATATACTGACCCCGCACAGAGACCGAGTACCCCCATATACTGACCACACACAGAGAGAGACAGAGTACCCCCATATACTGACCACACACAGAGAGAGACAGAGTACCCCCATATACTGACCACACACAGAGAGAGAGACAGGGTACCCCCATATACTGACCACACACAGAGACACAGAGTACCCCCATATACTGACCACACACAGAGAGAGACAGAGTACCCCCATATCCTGACCACACACACACAGAGAGACAGAGTACCCCCATATACTGACCACACACAGAGAGAGACAGAGTACCCCCATATACTGACCACACACAGAGAGAGACCGAGTACCCCCATATACTGACCACACACAGAGAGAGACCGAGTACCCCCATATACTGACCACACACAGAGACACAGAGTACCCCCATATACTGACCCCTCACAGAAAGACAGAGTACCCCCATATACTGACCCCTCACAGAAAGACAGAGTACCCCCATATACTGACCCCTCACACAGAGAGAGACAGAGTACCCCCATATACTGACCCCTCACACAGAGAGAGACAGAGTACCCCCATATACTGACCCCTCACAGAGAGAGACAGAGTACCCCCATATACTGACCCCTCACAGAGAGAGACAGAGTACCCCCATATACTGACCAGAGACAGAGTACCCCCATATACTGCCCACACACAGAGAGAGACAGAGTACCCCCATATACTGCCCACACACAGAGAGAGACAGAGTACCCCCATATACTGACCACACAGAGAGACCGAGTACCCCCATATACTGACCAGAGAGAGACCGAGTACCCCCATATACTGACCAGAGAGAGACCGAGTACCCCCATATACTGACCACACACAGAGAGAGACAGAGTACCCCCATATACTGACCACACACAGAGAGAGACAGAGTACCCCCATATACTGACCCCTCACAGAGAGAGACAGAGTACCCCCATATACTGACCCCTCACAGAGAGAGACAGAGTACCCCCATATACTGACCCCTCACAGAGAGAGACAGAGTACCCCCATATACTGACCCCTCACAGAGAGAGACAGAGTACCCCCATATACTGACCCCTCACAGAGAGAGACAGAGTACCCCCATATACTGACCACACACAGAGAGTACCCCCATATACTGACCACACACACAGAGAGAGAGACCGAGTACCCCCATATACTGACCCCTCCCAGAGAGAGACAGAGTACCCCCATATACTAACCCCTCACAGAGAGAGACAGAGTACCCCCATATACTGACCACACACACACACAGAGACAGAGTACCCCCATATACTGACCACACACAGAGAGAGACAGAGTACCCCCATATACTGACCACTCACAGAGAGAGACAGAGTACCCCCATATACTGACCACACACAGAGAGAGACAGAGTACCCCCATATACTGACCACACACAGAGAGAGACAGAGTACCCCCATATACTGACCACACACAGAGAGATACAGAGTACCCCCATATACTGACCACACACAGAGAGATATAGAGTACCCCCATATACTGACCACGCACAGAGACAGAGTACCCCCATATACTGACCACACACAGAGAGAGACAGAGTACCCCCATATACTGACCACACACAGAGAGAGAGATACAGAGTACCCCCATATACTGACCACACACAGAGAGAGAGATACAGAGTACCCCCATATACTGACCACACACACAGAGAGAGAGAGACAGAGTACCCCCATATACTGACCACACACAGAGAGATACAGAGTACCCCCATATACTGACCACACACAGAGAGATACAGAGTACCCCCATATACTGACCACACACAGAGAGAGACAGAGTACCCCCATATACTGGCCCCGCACAGAGAGACAGAGTACCCCCATATACTGACCACACACACAGAGAGAGACAGAGTACCCCCATATACTGACCACACACAGAGACAGAGTACCCCCATATACTGACCACACACACAGAGACAGAGTACCCCCATATACTGACCACACACAGAGAGAGACAGAGTACCCCCATATACTGACCCCTCACAGAGAGAGACAGAGTACCCCCATATACTGACCACACACAGACAGAGTACCCCCATATACTGACCACACACAGAGAGACACAGAGTACCCCCATATACTGACCCCTCACAGAGAGAGACAGAGTACCCCCATATACTGACCACACACACAGAGAGAGACAAGAGTACCCCCATATACTGACCCCTCACAGAAAGACAGAGTACCCCCATATACTGACCACACATGGAGAGAGAGAGAGACATAGTACCCCCATATACTAACCCCTCACAGAGAGAGACAGTGTACCCCCATATACTGACCAAACAGAGAGAGAGTACCCCCATATACTGACCCCGCACAGAGAGAGACAGTGTACCCCCATATACTGACCACACACAGAGACACAGAGTACCCCCATATACTGACCCCTCACAGAGAGCGACAGAGTACCCCCATATACTGACCCCTCACAGAGAGAGACAGTGTACCCCCATATACTGACCACACACAGAGACACAGAGTACCCCCATATACTGACCCCTCACAGAGAGAGACCGAGTACCCCCATATACTGACCTCTCACAGAGAGAGAGAGACAGAGTACCCCCATATACTGACCCCTCACAGAGAGAGACAGAGTGCCCCCATATACTGACCACACACACAGAGAGAGACAGAGTACCCCCATATACTGACCCCTCACAGAGAGAGACAGAGTACCCCCATATACTGACCCCTCACAGAGAGAGACAGAGTACCCCCATATACTGACCACACACAGAGAGAGACAGAGTACCCCCATATACTGACCACACACAGAGAGAGATAGAGTACCCCCATATACTGACCACACACACAGAGAGAGAGAGAACCCCCATATACTGACCACACACAGAGAGAGACAGAGTACCCCCATATACTGACCACACACAGAGAGAGACAGAGTACCCCCATATACTGACCACACACAGAGAGTACCCCCATATACTGACCACACAGAGAGAGAGAGTACCCCCATATACTGATTCCTCACAGAGAGAGACAGAGTACCCCCATATACTGACCACACACAGAGAGAGACAGAGTACCCCCATATACTGACCACACACAGAGAGAGACAGGGTTCCCCCATATACTGACCACACACAGAGAGACAGAGGACCCCCATATACTGACCACACACAGAGAGAGACAGAGTGCCCCCATATACTGACCACACACACAGAGACAGAGTACCCCCATATACTGACCACACACAGAGAGACAGAGTACCCCCATATACTGACCACACACAGAGAGAGACAGAGTACCCCCCTATACTGACCACACACAGAGAGAGACAGAGTACCCCCATATACTGACCACACAGAGAGACAGAGTACCCCCATATACTGACCCCGCACAGAGAGAGTACCCCCATATACTGACCCCGCACAGAGAGTACCCCCATATACTGACCCCTCAGAGTACCCCCATATACTGACCCCTCAGAGTACCCCCATATACTGACCCCTCAGAGTACCCCCATATACTGACCCCTCACAGAGTACCCCCATATACTGACCCCACATACAGGCAGAGTGCCCCCATATACTGACCCCTCACAAAGTACTCTCATATACTTACCCCGTACACAGAGACAGAGTGCCCCTCTATACTGACCCTGCACAGAGAGCACCCCCATATACTGACCACACAGACACACACAGTGCCCCCATATACTGACCACACACAGTGCCCCCATATACTGACCACACACAGTGCCCCCATATACTGACCACACACAGTGCCCCCATATACTGACCACACACAGTGCCCCCATATACTGACCACACACAGTGCCCCCATATACTGACCACACACAGTGCCCCCATATACTGACCACACACAGTGCCCCCATATACTGACCACACACAGTGCCCCCATATACTGACCACACACAGTGCCCCCATATATGCTGACCACACACAGTGCCCCCATATATGCTGACCACACACAGTGCCCCCATATACTGACCACACGCACAGTGCCCCCATATACTGACCACACGCACAGTGCCCCCATATACTGACCACACGCACAGTGCCCCCATATACTGACCACACGCACAGTGCCCCCATATACTGACCACACGCACAGTGCCCCCATATACTGACCACACGCACAGTGCCCCCATATACTGACCACACGCACAGTGCCCCCATATACTGACCACACGCACAGTGCCCCCATATACTGACCACACGCACAGTGCCCCCATATACTGACCACACGCACAGTGCCCCCATATACTGACCACACGCACAGTGCCCCCATATACTGACCACACACAGTGCCCCCATATATACTGACCACACACAGTGCCCCCATATATGCTGACCACACACAGTGCCCCCATATACTGACCACACACAGTGCCCCCATATACTGACCACACACAGTGCCCCCATATACTGACCACACACAGTGCCCCCATATACTGACCACACACAGTGCCCCCATATACTGACCACACACAGTGCCCCCATATACTGACCACACACAGTGCCCCCATATACTGACCACACACAGTGCCCCCATATACTGACCACACACAGTGCCCCCATATACTGACCACACACAGTGCCCCCATATACTGACCACACACAGTGCCCCCATATACTGACCACACACAGTGCCCCCATATACTGACCACACACAGTGCCCCCATATACTGACCACACACAGTGCCCCCATATACTGACCACACACAGTGCCCCCATATACTGACCACACACAGTGCCCCCATATACTGACCACACACAGTGCCCCCATATACTGACCACACACAGTGCCCCCATATACTGACCACACACAGTGCCCCCATATATGCTGACCACACACAGTGCCCCCATATATGCTGACCACACACAGTGCCCCCATATACTGACCACACGCACAGTGCCCCCATATACTGACCACACGCACAGTGCCCCCATATACTGACCACACGCACAGTGCCCCCATATACTGACCACACGCACAGTGCCCCCATATACTGACCACACGCACAGTGCCCCCATATACTGACCACACGCACAGTGCCCCCATATACTGACCACACGCACAGTGCCCCCATATACTGACCACACGCACAGTGCCCCCATATACTGACCACACGCACAGTGCCCCCATATACTGACCACACGCACAGTGCCCCCATTTACTGACCACACGCACAGTGCCCCCATATACTGACCACACGCACAGTGCCCCCATATACTGACCACACGCACAGTGCCCCCATATACTGACCACACGCACAGTGCCCCCATATACTGACCACACGCACAGTGCCCCCATATACTGACCACACGCACAGTGCCCCCATATACTGACCACACGCACAGTGCCCCCATATACTGACCACACGCACAGTGCCCCCATATACTGACCACACGCACAGTGCCCCCATATACTGACCCCACGCACAGTGCCCCCATATACTGACCCCACGCACAGTGCCCCCATATACTGACCACACGCACAGTGCCCCCATATACTGACCACACGCACAGTGCCCCCATATACTGACCACACGCACAGTGCCCCCATATACTGACCACACGCACAGTGCCCCCATATACTGACCACACGCACAGTGCCCCCATATACTGACCACACGCACAGTGCCCCCATATACTGACCACACGCACAGTGCCCCCATATACTGACCACACGCACAGTGCCCCCATATACTGACCACACGCACAGTGCCCCCATATACTGACCACACGCACAGTGCCCCC
The DNA here is from genome assembly GCF_050947455.1 of Rhinoderma darwinii. Taxonomy (NCBI): domain Eukaryota; kingdom Metazoa; phylum Chordata; class Amphibia; order Anura; family Rhinodermatidae; genus Rhinoderma; species Rhinoderma darwinii. The sequence goes on from NW_027464406.1 coordinate 21,559, forward strand.
ATATACTGACCACACGCACAGTGCCCCCATATACTGACCACACGCACAGTGCCCCCATATACTGACCACACGCACAGTGCCCCCATATACTGACCACACGCACAGTGCCCCCATATACTGACCACACGCACAGTGCCCCCATATACTGACCACACGCACAGTGCCCCCATATACTGACCACACGCACAGTGCCCCCATATACTGACCACACGCACAGTGCCCCCATATACTGACCACACGCACAGTGCCCCCATATACTGACCACACGCACAGTGCCCCCATATACTGACCACACGCACAGTGCCCCCATATACTGACCACACGCACAGTGCCCCCATATACTGACCACACGCACAGTGCCCCCATATACTGACCACACGCACAGTGCCCCCATATACTGACCACACGCACAGTGCCCCCATATACTGACCACACGCACAGTGCCCCCATATACTGACCACACGCACAGTGCCCCCATATACTGACCACACGCACAGTGCCCCCATATACTGACCACACGCACAGTGCCCCCATATACTGACCACACGCACAGTGCCCCCATATACTGACCACACGCACAGTGCCCCCATATACTGACCACACGCACAGTGCCCCCATATACTGACCACACACAGTGCCCCCATATACTGACCACACACAGTGCCCCCATATACTGACCACACACAGTGCCCCCATATACTGACCACACACAGTGCCCCCATATACTGACCACACACAGTGCCCCCATATACTGACCACACACGGTCTAGCAGATAATAACACTTACAGGTGACCGGGGCAGATCTAGCAGATAATAATAACACTTACATGTGACCGGGGCAGATCTAGCAGATAATAATAACACTTACAGGTGACCGGGACAGATCTAGCAGATAATAATAACACTTACAGGTGACCGGGGCAGATCTAGCAGATAATAATAACACTTACAGGTGACCGGGGCAGATCTAGCAGATAATAATAACACTTACAGGTGACCGGGGCAGATCTAGCAGATAATAATAACACTTACATGTGACCGGGGCAGATCTAGCAGATAATAATAACACTTACAGGTGACCGGGACAGATCTAGCAGATAATAATAACACTTACAGGTGACCGGGACAGATCTAGCAGATAATAATAACACTTACAGGTGACCGGGACAGATCTAGCAGATAATAATAACACTTACATGTAACTGGGGAAGATCTAGCAGATAATAATAACACTTACAGGTAACTGGGGAAGATCTAGCAGATAATAATAACACTTACAGGTGACCGGGACAGATCTAGCAGATAATAATAACACTTACAGGTGACCGGGGCAGATCTAGCAGATAATAATAACACTTACAGGTGACCGGGGCAGATCTAGCAGATAATAATAACACTTACATGTGACCGGGGCAGATCTAGCAGATAATAATAACACTTACAGGTGACCGGGACAGATCTAGCAGATAATAATAACACTTACAGGTGACCGGGACAGATCTAGCAGATAATAATAACACTTACAGGTGACCGGGACAGATCTAGCAGATAATAATAACACTTACAGGTGACCGGGACAGATCTAGCAGATAATAATAACACTTACAGGTGACCGGGACAGATCTAGGAGATAATAATAACACTTACATGTAACTGGGGAAGATCTAGCAGATAATAATAACACTTACAGGTGACCGGGGCAGATCTAGCAGATAACAATAACACTTACAGGTGACCGGGGCAGATCTAGCAGATAACAATAACACTTACAGGTGACCGGGGCAGATCTAGCAGATAATAATAACACTTACAGGTGACCGGGGCAGATCTAGCAGATAACAATAACACTTACAGGTGACCGGGGCAGATCTAGCAGATAACAATAATACTTACAGGTGACCGGGGCAGATCTAGCAGATAATAATAACACTTACAGGTGACCGGGGCAGATCTAGGAGATAATAATAACACTTACATGTAACTGGGGAAGATCTAGCAGATAATAATAACACTTACAGGTGACCGGGGCAGATCTAGCAGATAACAATAACACTTACAGGTGACCGGGGCAGATCTAGCAGATAACAATAACACTTACAGGTGACCGGGGCAGATCTAGCAGATAATAATAACACTTACAGGTGACCGGGGCAGATCTAGCAGATAACAATAATACTTACAGGTGACCGGGGCAGATCTAGCAGATAATAATAACACTTACAGGTGACCGGGACAGATCCAGCAGATAATAATAACACTTACAGGTGACCGGGGCAGATCTAGCAGATAATAATAACACTTACAGGTGACCGGGACAGATCCAGCAGATAATAATAACACTTACAGGTGACCGGGGCAGATCTAGCAGATAATAATAACACTTACAGGTGACCGGGGCAGATCTAGCAGATAATAATAACACTTGGGGCATTTGCACACACAAAATAAAAAACGTCTCAAAATACGGAGCTTCAATGGAAAACCGCTCCTGATGTTCAGACGTTTTTTAAGCCACTGGTGTTATTCGCGCCGGTTTTTCCCGGCCGTCTTTCTATAGATTCCATGAAAAACTCCTCCAAAAACGTCCCAAGAAGTGACATGCACTTCTTTTTCGCAGGCCTCTTTTTAGGCGCCGTTTTTGGAAAACAGGGCGTAAATAAACGCCGGGTCGGAACATTCTATTGCAATCAATGGGCAGATGTACGGGGGCGTTCGTTCTGCTTCCGATTTCGCGGCCGTTTTTCGTGACGTTTACATGTGAGCGCACCCTGACAGGCGGCCTGGCGTGTGACTCTTATGCGGTGCCGTGTTTCAGGGCTTCTATATCCGGAGAGCGTTTGCTGACATTCTGTCCGCGCTGATTGTGATGGTGGAGGGGCCTCCAGCGCTGGTAGTGACACCATGAGCGGCCCGGAGGTGGAGGACCACATCTCCCAGAAGTATGACATCAAGAAGCGTCTTGGAAAGGGGGTGAGTTGTGGTGTGCGCTGATCTAGAGCATTCCTGCAGTGATGGCGACTCCGTATACCATACCTTATATCTCGGGGATATGCTGACACGTATAGCGGGACTGGATCCAATAACAGCAGTGGTTGCCGCTTCACCCTGTTGATAACATTAACCCTTGTTGTGGAGTTACGAGACTGTTGTTCCTCAGGCGTACGGCATCGTCTGGAAAGCAATCGACCGCAAAACCGGAGAAATTGTGGCGGTGAAAAAAATCTTTGATGCGTTTAGAAACCGGACGGATGCTCAGGTGAGAAGCGGCACTACCTGGGATGGACTGATGGTGGGGAGGGAGCAGGCACTGTGTCCTGGGGAATAAGGACTATCATGGGGTTGGAGCTGTATCATGTGGGGCAGTGGGCACTGTATACGTGGGGATATGGAAATTGGGGATTGTATGTGCGGGAGTGAGGACTGTAGACGTGAAGGCAGAGGGCGGGGGGACTGTATATATGGGAGTAGGGGGAGTGGGAATTCTATGCATGGGTAAAGTGGGGACTGCAGGGGTGGGGGCTGGGTGTATGGACTGTAGGCGTGGGGGGCTGGGTGTATGGACTGTAGGCGTGGGGGGCTGGGTGTATGGACTGTAGGCGTGGGGGGCTGGGTGTATGGACTGTAGGCGTGGGGGGCTGGGTGTATGGACTGTAGGCGTGGGGGGCTGGGTGTATGGACTGTAGGCGTGGGGGCTGGGTGTATGGACTGCAGGCGTGGGGGCTGGGTGTATGGACTGCAGGGGTGGGGGCTGGGTGTATGGACTGCAGGGGTGGGGGCTGGGTGTATGGACTGTAGGCGTGGGGGCTGGGTGTATGGACTGTAGGCGTGGGGGCTGGGTGTATGGACTGTAGGCGTGGGGGCTGGGTGTATGGACTGTAGGCGTGGGGGCTGGGTGTATGGACTGCAGGGGTGGGGGCTGGGTGTATGGACTAGGTGTGGGGGCTGGGTGTATGGACTGTAGGCGTGGGGGCTGGGTGTATGGACTGCAGGGGTGGGGGCTGGGTGTATGGACTGCAGGGGTGGGGGCTGGGTGTATGGACTGTAGGCGTGGGGGCTGGGTGTATGGACTAGGGGTGGGGGCTGGGTGTATGGACTAGGTGTGGGGGCTGGGTGTATGGACTGTAGGCGTGGGGGCTGGGTGTATGGACTAGGGGTGTGGGCTGGGTGTATGGACTGTAGGTGTGGGGGCTGGGTGTATGGACTAGGGGTGGGGGCTGGGTGTATGGACTGCAGGCGTGGGGGCTGGGTGTATGGACTAGGTGTGGGGGCTGGGTGTATGGACTGTAGGTGTGGGGGCTGGGTGTATGGACTAGGGGTGGGGGCTGGGTGTATGGACTGTAGGCGTGGGGGCTGGGTGTATGGACTAGGGGTGTGGGCTGGGTGTATGGACTGTAGGGGTGTGGGCTGGGTGTATGGACTAGGGGTGTGGGCTGGGTGTATAGACTGTAGGGGTGTGGGCTGGGTGTATGGACTGCAGGCGTGGGGGCTGGGTGTATGGACTGCAGGCGTGGGGGCTGGGTGTATGGACTGCAGGCGTGGGGGCTGGGTGTATGGACTGTAGGTGTGGGGGCTGGGTGTATGGACTGTAGGCGTGGGGGCTGGGTGTATAGACTGTAGGCGTGGGGGCTGGGTGTATGGACTGTAGGCGTGGGGGCTGGGTGTATGGACTGTAGGCGTGGGGGCTGGGTGTATGGACTGCAGGGGTGGGGGCTGGGTGTATAGACTGTAGGCGTGGGGGCTGGGTGTATAGACTGTAGGCGTGGGGGCTGGGTGTATAGACTGTAGGCGTGGGGGCTGGGTGTATGGACTGTAGGCGTGGGGGCTGGGTGTATGGACTGTAGGCGTGGGGGCTGGGTGTATGGACTGTAGGCGTGGGGGCTGGGTGTATAGACTGTAGGCGTGGGGGCTGGGTGTATAGACTGTAGGCGTGGGGGCTGGGTGTATGGACTGTAGGCGTGGGGGCTGGGTGTATGGACTGTAGGCGTGGGGGCTGGGTGTATGGACTGTAGGCGTGGGGGCTGGGTGTATGGACTGTAGGCGTGGGGGCTGGGTGTATGGACTGTAGGCGTGGGGGCTGGGTGTATGGACTGTAGGCGTGGGGGCTGGGTGTATGGACTGTAGGCGTGGGGGCTGGGTGTATGGACTGTAGGCGTGGGGGCTGGGTGTATGGACTGTAGGCGTGGGGGCTGGGTGTATGGACTGTAGGCGTGGGGGCTGGGTGTATGGACTGTAGGCGTGGGGGCTGGGTGTATGGACTGTAGGCGTGGGGGCTGGGTGTATGGACTGTAGGCGTGGGGGCTGGGTGTATGGACTGTAGGCGTGGGGGCTGGGTGTATGGACTGTAGGCGTGGGGGCTGGGTGTATGGACTGTAGGCGTGGGGGCTGGGTGTATGGACTGTAGGCGTGGGGGCTGGGTGTATGGACTGTAGGCGTGGGGGCTGGGTGTATGGACTGTAGGCGTGGGGGCTGGGTGTATGGACTGTAGGCGTGGGGGCTGGGTGTATGGACTGTAGGCGTGGGGGCTGGGTGTATGGACTGTAGGCGTGGGGGCTGGGTGTATGGACTGTAGGCGTGGGGGCTGGGTGTATGGACTGTAGGCGTGGGGGCTGGGTGTATGGACTGTAGGCGTGGGGGCTGGGTGTATGGACTGTAGGCGTGGGGGCTGGGTGTATGGACTGTAGGCGTGGGGGCTGGGTGTATGGACTGTAGGCGTGGGGGCTGGGTGTATGGACTGTAGGCGTGGGGGCTGGGTGTATGGACTGTAGGCGTGGGGGCTGGGTGTATGGACTGTAGGCGTGGGGGCTGGGTGTATGGACTGTAGGCGTGGGGGCTGGGTGTATGGACTGTAGGCGTGGGGGCTGGGTGTATGGACTGTAGGCGTGGGGGCTGGGTGTATGGACTGTAGGCGTGGGGGCTGGGTGTATGGACTGTAGGCGTGGGGGCTGGGTGTATGGACTGTAGGCGTGGGGGCTGGGTGTATGGACTGTAGGCGTGGGGGCTGGGTGTATGGACTGTAGGCGTGGGGGCTGGGTGTATGGACTGTAGGCGTGGGGGCTGGGTGTATGGACTGTAGGCGTGGGGGCTGGGTGTATGGACTGTAGGCGTGGGGGCTGGGTGTATGGACTGTAGGCGTGGGGGCTGGGTGTATGGACTGTAGGCGTGGGGGCTGGGTGTATGGACTGTAGGGGTGGGGGCTGGGTGTATGGACTGTAGGGGTGGGGGCTGGGTGTATGGACTGTAGGGGTGGGGGCTGGGTGTATGGACTGCAGGGGTGGGGGCTGGGTGTATGGACTGATGTCGGGCCTGGCCGTACTCATCTCTTGCCTTCCCCTCTCCTTGCAGCGAACCTTCCGGGAAATCATGTTTCTTCAGGTGAGTAAGAGTCACATGACCATCATGATTAACCCTTTCATTACCACAGGGATGTAACTGTCCAACAGAAGCTTCTCAGTGTTCATGTCGTTTTAGTGTCTCTTACAGCAGCTCATTGGAGAAATGGGGGAAGAGTACGGGGTCACGTGACATCAGACAGAATACTGCGGAGTACGGGGTCACGTGACATCAGACAGAATACTGCGGTGTACAGGGTCACGTGACAGACAGAATACTGCGGTGTACGGGGTCACGTGACATCAGACAGAATACTGCGGTGTACGGGGTCACGTGACATCAGACAGAATACTGCGGTGTACGGGGTCACGTGACAGACAGAATACTGCGGTGTACGAGGTCACGTGACATCAGACAGAATACTGCGGTGTACGGAGTCACGTGACATCAGACAGAATACTGCGGTGTACGGGGTCACGTGACAGACAGAATACTGCGGTGTACGGGGTCACGTGACATCAGACAGAATACTGCGGTGTACGGAGTCACGTGACAGACAGAATACTGCGGTGTACGGGGTCACGTGACATCAGACAGAATACTGCGGTGTACGGGGTCACGTGACAGACAGAATACTGCGGTGTACGAGGTCACGTGACATCAGACAGAATACTGCGGTGTACGGAGTCACGTGACATCAGACAGAATACTGCGGTGTACGGGGTCACGTGACAGACAGAATACTGCGGTGTACGGGGTCACGTGACATCAGACAGAATACTCCGGTGTACGGGGTCACGTGACAGACAGAATGCTGCGTTGTACGGGGTCACGTGACATTGGCGCCGCTTTTGTCGCAGTTTCAGATTTTGAACTTGTGAGCCTCGAGGACCAGGACTGCAGCCCCCGTTGCTCTTGGCTTTGGGCAGTGTGTGGGGGGTTGCGGGCTCCTCATATATAATCTACTTGCTGTGCTGTCTGGACGTGTGATGGTCCCCGGAGGTGACGTCCCACCAATCATGTGACCTCTTCTGTCCCTCTAGGAGTTTGGAGAACATCCGAATATCATCAAACTGCTGAACGTCATCCGAGCGCAGAACGATAAGGACATCTACCTGGTGTTTGAGTATATGGGTAATGTGCGGCCCCCTCCCCTCTCCTGCATGATGTGTAATGTGCGGACCCATCCCCTCCCCTGCGTGATGTGTAATGTGCGGCCCCCTCCCCTCTCCTGCGTGATGGGTAATGTGCGGCCCCCTCCCCTCTCCTGCGTGATGGGTAATGTGCGGCCCCCTCCCCTCTCCTGCATGATGTGTAATGTGCGGACCCCTCCCCTCTCCTGCATGATGTGTAATGTGCGGACCCCTCCCCTCTCCTGCATGATGTGTAATGTGCGGACCCATCCCCTCCCCTGTGTGATGTGTAATGTGCGGCCCCCTCCCCTCTCCTGCGTGATGGGTAATGTGCGGACCCCTCCCCTCTCCTGCGTGGTCTGTAATGTGCGGACCCCTCCCCTCTCCTGCGTGATCTGTAATGTGTGGCCCCCTCCCCTCTCCTGCGTGATGTGTAATGTGCGGCCCCCTCCCCTCTCCTACGTGATCTGTAATGTGCGGCCCCCTCCCCTCTCCTGCATGATGTGTGATGTGCGGCCCCCTCCCCTCTCCTGCGTGATCCGTAATGTGTGGACCCCTCCCCTCTCCTGCGTGATCTGTAATGTGTGGACCCCTCCCCTCTCCTTCGTGATCTGTAATGTGCGGCCCCCTCCCCTCTCCTGCATGGTCTGTAATGTGCGGCCCCCTCCCCTCTCCTGCGTGATCTGTAATGTGTGGACCCCTCACCTCTCCTGCGTGATCTGTAATGTGCGGCCCCCTCCCTTCTCCTGCGTGGTTTGTAATCTGTGGACCCCTCCCCTGCGTGATGTGCAATGTGCGGACCCCTCCTCTCTCCTGCGTGATCTGTAATGTGCGGACCCCTCCCCTGTCCTGCGTGGTCTGTAATGTGCGGACCCCTCCCCTCTATGATGTGTAATGTGCGGACCCCTCCCCTCCCCTGCGTGATGTGTAATGTGCGGACCCCTCCCCTCTCCTGCGTGATGTGTAATGAGCGGACCCCTCCCCTCTATGATCTGTAATGTGCGGACCCCTCTCCTCTCCTACGTGATGTGTAATGGGCGGACCCCTCCCCTCTCCTGCGTGATCTGTAATGTGCGGACCCCTCCCCTCTCCTGCGTGGTCTGTAATGTGCGGACCCCTCCCCGATGTGTATTGTGCGGACCCCTCCCCTCTCCCTCATGATGTGTAATGTGCGGCCCCCTCCCCTCTCCTGCGTGATCTGTAATGTGTGGACCCCTCCCCTCTCCTGCGTGGTCTGTAATGTGCGGACCCCTCCCCTCCCCTGCATGATGTGTAATGTGCGGCCCCCTCCCCTCTCCTGCGTGATGTGTAATGTGCGGCCCCCTCCCCTCTCCTGCGTGATCTGTAATGTGTGGACCCCTCCCCTCTCCTGCGTGGTCTGTAATGTGCGGACCCCTCCCCTCTCCTGCGAGATGTGTAATGTGCAGCCCCCTCCCCTGCGTGATCTGTAATGTGCGGACCCCTCCCCTCCTGCGTGGTCTGTAATGTGCGGACCCCTCCCCTCCTGCGTGGTCTGTAATGTGCGGACCCCTCTCCTGCGTGGTCTGTAATGTGCGGACCCCTCGCCTGCGTGATCTGGAATGTGCGGCCCCCTCCCCTCTCCTGCGTGATCTGTAATGTGCGGACCCCTCCCCTCTCCTGCGTCGTCTGTAATGTGCGGACCCCTCCCCTGCGTGATGTGTAATGTGCGGCCCCCTCCCCTCTCCTGCGTGATGTGTAATGTGCGAACCCCTCCCCTCTCCTGCGTGATCTGTAATGTGCGGACCCCTCCCCTCTCCTGCGTGATGTGTAATGTGCGGACCCCTCCCCTCTCCTGCGTGCTGTGTAATGTGCGGACCCCTCCCCTCTCATGCGTGATCTGTAATGAGCGGACCCCTCCCCTCCCCTGAGTGATGTGTAATGTGCGGACCCCTCCCCTCTCATGCGTGCTGTGTAATGTGCGGACCCCTCCCCTCTCATGCGTGATCTGTAATGTGCGGACCCCTCCCCTCCCCTCTATGATCTGTAATGTGCGAACCCCTCCCTGCGTGGTCTGTAATGTGCGGACCCCTCCCCTGCGTGATCTGTAATGTGCGGACCCCTCCCCTCCCCTGCGTGATCTGTAATGTGCGGACCCCTCACCTCCCCTGCGTGATCTGTAATGTGCGGACTCCTCTCCGATCTGTAATGAGCGGACCCCTACCCTCTATGATGTGTAATGTGCGGGCCCCTCCCCTGCGTGATGTGTAATGTGCGGACCCCTCCCCTAAGTGATCTGTAACGAGCGGACCCCTCCCCTCTCCTGCGTGATCTGTAATGTGCGGACCCCTCCCCTGCGTGATCTGTAATGTGCGGACCCCTCCCCTGTGTGATGTGTAATGTGCGGACCCCTCCCCTCTCCTTCGTGATGTGTAATGTGCGGACCACTCCCCTCTCCTGCGTGATCTGTAATGTGCGGACCCCTCCCCTGCGTGATCTGTAATGAGCGGACCCCTCCCCTCTCCTGCGTGATGTGTAATGTGCGGACCCCTCCCCTCTCCTGCGTAGTCTGTAAGGTGCGGACCCTTCCCCTGCGTGATCTGTAATGAGCGGACCCCTCCCCTTCGTGATGTGTAATGTGCGGACCCCTCTCCTGCGTGATGTGTAATGTGCGGCCCCCTCCCCTCTCCTGCATGGTCTGTAATGTGCGGACCCCTCCCCTCCCCTGTGTGATCTGTAATGTGCGGACCCCTCCCCTCCCCTGCGTGATGTGTAATGTGCGGCCCCCTCCCCTCTCCTGCGTGATGTGTAATGTGCGGCCCCCTCCCCTGCGTGATCTGTAATGTGCGGACCCCTCCCCTCCCCTGTGTGATCTGTAATGTGCGGACCCCTCCCCTCCCCTGCGTGATGTGTAATGTGCGGCCCCCTCCCCTCCCCTGCGTGATGTGTAATGTGCGGCCCCCTCCCCTGCGTGATGTGTAATGTGCGGACCCCTCCCCTGCGTGATGTGTAATGTGCGGACCCCTCCCCTCCCCTGCGTGATGTGTAATGTGCGGACCCCTCCCCTCCCCTGCGTGATGTGTAATGTGCGGACCCCTCCCCTCTCCTGCGTGATCTGTAATTTGCAGACCCCTCCCCTTCTTGATGTGTAATGTGCGGACCCCTCCCCTCTCCTGCGTGATGTGTAATGTGCGGCCCCCTCCCCTCTCCTGTGTGATGTGTAATGTGCGGACCCCTCCCCTCTCCTGCGTGATCTGTAATGTGCGGACCCCTCCCCTGCGTGATGTGTAATGTGCGGCCCCCTCCCCTCTCCTGCATGATGTGTAATGTGCGGACCCCTTTCCTCTCCTGCGTGATGTGTAATGTGCGGCCCCCTCCCCTGCGTGATGTGTAATGTGCGGACCCCTCCCCTGTGTGATGTGTAATGTGCAGCCCCCTCCCCTCTCCTGCGTGATCTGTAATGTGCGGACCCCTCCCCTCTCCTGCGTGATCTGTAATGTGCGGACCCCTCCCCTCTCCTGCGTGATGTGTAATGTGCGGACCCCTCCCCTCTCCTGCGTGATCTGTAAAGAGCGGACCCCTCCTCTCCTCTGCGTGATCTGTAATGTGCGGCCCCCTCCCCTCTCCTGCGTGATCTGTAAAGAGCGGACCCCTCCCCTGTGTGATCTGTAATGTGCGGCCCCCTCCCCTCTCCTGCGTGATCTGTAATGTGCGGCCCCCTCCCCTCTCCTGCGTTATCTGTAATGTGCGGACCCCTCCCCTCTCCTACGTGATGTGTAATGTGCGGACCCCTCCCCTCTCCTACGTGATGTGTAATGTGCGGACCCCTCCCCTCTCCTGCGTGATGTGTAATGTGCGGCCCCCTCCCCTCTCCTGCGTTATCTGTAATGTGCGGACCCCTCCCCTCTCCTACGTGATGTGTAATGTGCGGACCCCTCCCCTCTCCTACGTGATGTGTAATGTGCGGACCCCCTCCTCTCTCCTGCGTGATCTGTAATGTGCGGACCCCTCCCCTGCGTGATGTGTAATGTGCGGACCCCTTTCCTCTCCTGTGTGATCTGTAATGTGCGGCCCCCTCCCCTCTCCTGCGTGATGTGTAATGTGCGGCCCCCTCCCTCTCCTGCGTGATCTGTAATGAGCCGCTCAGTCCTCAGTGATGCGGAGGGACCCCTGATATGGAGTAAGGTGGCTGCCGGGCCGGGCTCACGCTGTTCTCGCCTCTTACAGAGACCGACCTTCACGCTGTGATTAAGAAGGGGAACCTCCTGAAGGACATTCACATGCGTTACATCCTCTACCAGTTACTCAAAGCTACGAAGTTCCTGCATTCTGGGAATGTCATCCACAGAGATCAGAAGGTGAGGAGGGGGCGTGCGCGGGGGGGGGGAGGGGGGGCTGACCTCATGCTTCAGGGTAACGGGGTCTCTTCTGTGCTCGCAGCCCTCTAATATCCTGCTGGATGCGGACTGTCTTGTGAAGCTGTGTGACTTCGGCCTGGCCCGTTCCCTGTATCAGATCCAGGAGGATTCTGGGAATCCGGCGCTCACAGAATACGTTGCCACGCGCTGGTACCGCGCTCCGGAGATATTACTGGCATCTCAGCGGTATGTAGAGGAATAGGAGAGCCACCGCCGATCCTGTGTGTTATATAGAGGGAGCGGTGCCCTGACCTCAGTGTGATCGCCCGCAGGTACACGAAGGGTGTGGACATGTGGAGTGTGGGCTGTATCCTGGCCGAGATGCTGCTGGGAAAACCGCTCTTCCCAGGAACCTCCACCATCAACCAGATCGAGCGCATCATGAGCCTCATCCCAGCGCCATCACCAGAAGGTAGTTCAGCGGCGATCAGCGCGGATCGCACGTCTCACTGTCCGGCTCTTCCCTCATTCTCTTTTCTTGCAGACATCTTGGCTATAAAATCAGAATACGGATCGTCAGTGATCAGCCGGATGAACTCCCGGTGAGTGGCGCCGCCGGTGGTGACTGATCAGGTCCCGGGTCAGCAGGGTTGTGTGGGTTATGGGTGACATGAAGAACGGCGGCCCCTAGTCAGGCATCCATGTTGTCTCCTCCCATCTTTAGTGGCGTCACCCCCCGTGGTATCACCTTCCGTATCTGTAAACCGCACCTCACCCTGTCATTCCACCAAAAATCTCATCATTCAAATCCTGGGGACCCCTCCCCCCTCTCATGTCTTCTCTGTCCTGTCCGTAGTCAGAAGATTCCTCTGCTGGAGCTGCTGCCGCCGAGCTGCCCCCCAGAAGCCATCGACCTGCTCAGTAAACTGCTGGTCTTTAACCCGGACAAGAGGCTGACGGCGGAGGAGGTTCTGCAGCACCCGTACGTGCGCAGGTGAGTGCTGCGCCACCCCGGACATCCTGCGTTATACTACAACCATCCCCCGCCCCCCTCTATATCCGCCATGTTGTAGCTGCATTACTATGAATCCGTCTCTTACAGGTTCCACTCCGCGGCTGGCGAGCCGGCCCTGGATTATGACGTCATTCTCCCTCTGGATGACGACATTCAGTTGTCTGTGGCCGAGTATAGGAACAAGTTGTACGAGGTGATTATATATAATATGTGGGGAGATACATGTGGGGTAGCCGGATCTTCACCCGCGCGGGCGCGATACTTCATGTTAATGCGGGTGCGCAGCGCGGACTTGTCCCTCACCTGGACTCTTATGTATTATTTGTATTTTTTTGCACCCTGGCATGAGGTCCCTCCAGATCCCCCACTTGTTTCTCCTCGTTGGTTTCTCATTACCTCGCGCCAGAAGTGCCGGGCTCATCACGGTCCTCCAGGAATATTCCCTCGTGACGGTCTGACAGGTTTTACTTCTGTCCTCTAGATGATTCTTGACAGAAAGATCAACACTCGGAGGCAGAAAAGGGAGGACAAAGAAGGTGCTGAACCTGTGGCCAAAACTTCACAGGACTCCGTCTGTCCTCCGCCAAAGGAGAAGAAGGACGTGGAGCCTCCAATATCCAACCCCAGCCAGGTCCCGGCGGCTTCTGGGACCACCGTCACTGCTGACTCTACTGACGGCTGTGCCCAGAACAACGTGCAAACTGGGCCAAAGCCCAAGTCTCCCGCCTATAACCCAATAACCCACGGCGTCACTCAGCGTATGTAACGTATTCCCTCCACCACTGGCCTCGCACTGTATTAAGCCGCCATTATTATTGGGCTAAGTAACATAAGGATGTCTTTTCTCCCTTTCAGCAGGATCCGTCTATTGGAGAGGAGCTCCGCAGCAAAAAAGATCAGGAAGTCAACAAAGTCAAGAGCACGGCGTGACCTCCCAGACGGGTGCCCAGGGGGTAAGACAAGTGTCACCCTAATGTATCCAAACAATGACCCACGCCACTTGTATCCCCACTCAAGGATTGTGTGTCCTGATTTCTCCACAAGGTTAATAAAGTCTGGGAGCCACGAGGGAAAACGGCTCCTGCCACAAAGACTCGTTCCTTCTCACTAACCCAGCAGGCGAGGGCAGCTGCCCCAAACAACCCGCTCACTCGGAAGGACACACTGCCCGCCGGAACCGTGAGCGTGGCAGCCGTCAGCGCCAGACTAGTAAGTAGAACTGGAAACACTGACAATCACAGATCTCTGGACTGGCGAGGAGGGCTGGCGAGGAGGGCTGGCGAGGAGGGCTGGCGAGGAGGGCTGGCGAGGAGGGCTGGCGAGGAGGACTGGCGAGGAGGACTGGCGAGGAGGACTGGCGAGGAGGACTGGCGAGGAGGACTGGCGAGGAGGACTGGCGAGGAGGACTGGCGAGGAGGACTGGCGAGGAGGACTGGCGAGGAGGACTGGCGAGGAGGACTGGCGAGGAGGACTGGGGTCCTCTATAGACTGGAGATAGTGACTGAGGTCCTCTATAGACTGGAGATAGTGACTGAGGTCCTCTATAGACTGGAGATAGTGACTGAGGTCCTCTATAGACTGGAGATAGTGACTGAGGTCCTCTATAGACTGGAGATAGTGACTGAGGTCCTCTATAGACTGGAGATAGTGACTGAGGTCCTCTATAGACTGGAGATAGTGACTGGTGAGGAGGACTGGAGGTAGTGACCGAGGTCCTCTATAGACTGGAGATAGTGACTGAGGTCCTCTATAGACTGGAGATAGTGACTGAGGTCCTCTATAGACTGGAGATAGTGACCGAGGTCCTCTATAGACTGGAGATAGTGACCGAGGTCCTCTATAGACTGGAGATAGTGACCGAGGTCCTCTATAGACTGGAGATAGTGACCGAGGTCCTCTATAGACTGGAGATAGTGACCGAGGTCCTCTATAGACTGGAGATAGTGACCGAGGTCCTCTATAGACTGGAGATAGTGACTGAGGTCCTCTAGACTGGTGATAGTGACTGGTGAGGAGGACTGGAGATGGTGACGGAGGTCCTCTATAGACTGGAGATAGTGACCGAGGTCCTCTATAGACTGGAGATAGTGACCGAGGTCCTCTATATACTGGAGATAGTGACCGATGTCCTCTGTAGAATGGAGATAGTGACCGAGGTCCTCTGTAGAATGGAGATAGTGACTGAGGTCCTCTATAGATTGGGGATAGTGACTGAGGTCCTCTATAGATTGGGGATAGTGACCGAGGTCCTCTATAGACTGGAGATAGTGACTGAGGTCCTCTATAGACTGGAGATAGTGACTGAGGTCCTCTATAGACTGGAGATAGTGACTGGTGAGGAGGACTGGAGGTAGTGACCGAGGTCCTCTATAGACTGGAGATAGTGACCGAGGTCCTCTATAGACTGGAGATAGTGACCGAGGTCCTCTATAGACTGGAGATAGTGACCGAGGTCCTCTATAGACTGGAGATAGTGACCGAGGTCCTCTATAGACTGGAGATAGTGACCGAGGTCCTCTATAGACTGGAGATAGTGACTGAGGTCCTCTAGACTGGTGATAGTGACTGGTGAGGAGGACTGGAGATGGTGACGGAGGTCCTCTATAGACTGGAGATAGTGACCGAGGTCCTCTATAGACTGGAGATAGTGACCGAGGTCCTCTATATACTGGAGATAGTGACCGATGTCCTCTATAGAATGGAGATAGTGACCGAGGTCCTCTGTAGAATGGAGATAGTGACTGAGGTCCTCTATAGATTGGGGATAGTGACTGAGGTCCTCTATAGATTGGGGATAGTGACCGAGGTCCTCTATAGACTGGGGATAGTGACCGAGGTCCTCTATAGACTGGGGATAGTGACCGAGGTCCTCTATAGACTGGGGATAGTGACCGAGGTCCTCTATAGACTGGAGATAGTGACCGAGGTCCTCTATAGACTGGAGATAGTGACTGGTGAGGAGGACTGGAGATAGTGACCGAGGTCCTCTATAGACTGGAGATAGTGACTGAGGTCCTCTATAGACTGGAGATAGTGACTGGTGAGGAGGACTGGAGGTAGTGACAGAGGTCCTCTATAGACTGGAGATAGTGACTGAGGTCCTCTACACTGGAGATAGTGACTGAGGTCCTCTATAGACTGGCGATAGTGACCGAGGTCCTCTATAGACTGGCGATAGTGACCGAGGTCCTCTATAGACTGGCGATAGTGACCGAGGTCCTCTATAGACTGGCGATAGTGACCGAGGTCCTCTATAGACTGGCGATAGTGACCGAGGTCCTCTATAGACTGGCGATAGTGACCGAGGTCCTCTATAGACTGGCGATAGTGACCGAGGTCCTCTATAGACTGGCGATAGTGACCGAGGTCCTCTATAGACTGGCGATAGTGACCGAGGTCCTCTATAGACTGGAGATAGTGACTGAGGTCCTCTATAGACTGGAGATAGTGACTGAGGTCCTCTACACTGGAGATAGTGACCGAGGTCCTCTATAGACTGGCGATAGTGACCGAGGTCCTCTATAGACTGGAGATAGTGACTGAGGTCCTCTACACTGGAGATAGTGACTGGTTAGGAGGACTGGAGGTAGTGACCGAGGTCCTCTATAGACTGGAGATAGTGACTGGTTAGGAGGACTGGAGGTAGTGACCGAGGTCCTCTATAGACTGGAGATAGTGACTGAGGTCCTCTAGACCGGTGTATAAGGTGATTGTGGTCATGGATGGTCAGTACATTTGATCGGTCTCTTCCGTCCTCTAGAACCAGCGCACTCCAGTAGTGCAGAGTCGTGATGTGAGGTCTACCCAGAAGTTCAGCAAGAAGATGTTTCAGGGGGCATCTAACGTCAGCACAACGGGGGACCCTAAAGCTTCACTGCACAGTTACACACAGGCCTATGGGACTATCAGCAAATCAGCCCTGCAGAATCTGTCCCTACAACGGGCGGACAAGTGACGGGAACCCCTCGCCCCATCATCCGGGGTCCCTGCTATTTTTCGTCCTTCCTTTCAGCAGCTGTTAAAGTGCCTTCTCCCATGTAGAGATAACGTGGTGGCGTCCACGTCGGGGAGGACACGTGGACTGCAGAACTTGTAGCAGAAGATTTGTGCCTTGTACATGATCCCACTGATCAGGCAATGAGTGCAGTGAGGTCCGGTGAGGTGGTGATGAACCTCGCACCTCCTGCTCCTCCGTCTGCATCATGTGGTGTTTTTTACTGGTTCCACGTGATAATAGAGGTGGATTATTTATTCCGTCCGTCTTGTGTGGGTTCCAGCAGGTCCTCAGAGGAGGCTCCATGTGTCTGTGACCGCGGGGCGCGGGCTCCACTCGGATACCACCGGTGATTGCACCAGTATCTGGTGATCCGATGAAATCCTTGCTGTGGTTAGACCGCCCACAATTCACCGGCTCGAGAAAGGCTCCGCCTTTTTTCCATGGATAGAGCCGGGTGACCCCTCTGTTGTGTTGTTTATCACGGTCACATTACGGGGACACATTTCTGGATTTGCTTTTATTGCCCGTGTTGTCTGCGCTTTGTCCCCGCTGTCTATTCTCCAGGACCGGGAGAGGCGGCGATACCAAATATGTCATTTTTTTCTTTACCTTTTAGTAAAAAATGTTTTATGGGGAAAAAGTCGTTTTTGTGTCGCTGCCTTCCGAGGAACCCGCATGTCCTAGAGATTTTATGTAGGGTAATCCATGACCTGGCGTATGTCGGGGGTAAAGACTCTGCCTCTCCTCCTCACACAACACTGGGTGGTCGGAAAGGGTCTTCAGATTCTCAGTTCATTGCCCCAGAGACGTTTATGGCAGTTCGGCCTTCACACTGCAGAGTGTTGTCACTGTGTGTCGTCTCTAGGCTGCAGCACAATGGGGGAGCGCTGCTCTGAGACACCCGACCTGGAAATAAGGGAACACGGGCTCAGCCCACAATCCTGTTATCTGGCGTTACCCACCGGGAGGTGACGGCTGCAGATATTCCTATATAAAGGGCTTGTCCTATCTGGATAATCCCTTTCATAACATCCTATTAGGGCCTATGGGCACGGTATAGGGGCTGCAATATAGGGGTCACAGTAGACAGGGTGCGGTAGAGGGGTCAGAGTATAGGGGGTGCGGTAGAGGGGTCAGAGTAGGGGGGGTCACAGTAGACAGGGTGCGGTAGAGGGGTCAGAGTATAGGGGGTGCGGTAGAGGGGTCAGAGTAGGGGGATCACAGTAGACAGGGTGCGGTAGAGGGGTCAGAGTAGAGGGGGCGTGGTAGAGGGGTCAGAGTAGAGGGGGTGCGGTAGAGGGGTGTGGTAGAGGGGTCTGAGTACAGGGGGTGCGGTAGAGGGGTCAGAGTAGGGGGGGTCACAGTAGACAGGGTGCGGTAGAGGGGACTGAGTACAGGGGGTGCGGTAGAGGGGTCAGAGTATAGGGATCACAGTAGACAGGGTGCGGTAGAGGGGGCGCGGTAGAGGGGGTGTGGTAGAGGGGTCTGAGTACAGGGGGTGCGGTAGAGGGGTCTGAGTACAGGGGGTGCGGTAGAGGGGTCAGAGTAGGGGGGTCACAGTAGACAGGGTGCGGTAGAGGGGTCAGAGTAAAGGGGGTGCGGTAGAGGGGTCAGAGCAGAGGGGGCGCGGTAGATGGGTTGGAGCAGAGGGGGCGCGGTAGAGGGGTCAGAGTAAAGGGGGTGCAGTAGAGGGGGCACGGTAGAGGGGTCAGAGTACAGGAGGCGCGGTAGAAGGGTCAGAGTAAAGGGGGGTGCGGTAGAAGGGTCAGAGTCGAGGGGGCGCGGTAGAGGGGTCAGAGTAGAGGGGGTGTGGTAGAGGGGTCAGAGTAGAGGGGCGCGGTAGAGGGGTCAGAGTAGAGGGGGTACTCTGCTCCGGCAGCCCCTGTATGAGCCACAGCTCTGGTGCACTGTGTGCAGTCATGACGATGTATATGGGGCACTCCAGGGGGAAGTGATCGGCTTTCTCATCTTGAATCAGTTGCCCGAGGCGCGGTAGAGGGGTCAGAGTAAAGGGGGTGCAGTAGAGGGGTCAGAGTACAGAGGGTGCGGTAGAAGGGTCAGAGTAAAGGGGATGCGGTAGAGGGGTCAGAGTAGAGGGGCGCGGTGGAGGGGTCAGAGTAAAGGGGGTGCGGTAGAGGGAGCGGGGTCAGAGTAGAGGGGGCGCGGTAGAGGGGTCAGAGTAGAGGGGGCGCGGTAGAGGGGGTACTCTGCTCCGGCAGCCCCTGTATGAGCCACAGCTCTGGTGCACTGTGTGCAGTCGTGACTATGTGTAATGTCGCTGCAGAATTTACATCGCCCATTAACGTTGGACATTATCTGCATTTGTCTATGAGTTCCAAATTAATGAATGCTCTCTCAATGGTGGATCTGAGAGAGGCCGGCCGGAGAGAGACCATGACACGCAGCTTCAGTGTTCAAACAGTCTCTGCCCACAGGGGGCGGATCCATCTTTATTTATAAGAAAATGAGAGTAGGTGGTGACCTCGTAATGAGAGTAGGTGGTGACCTCGTAATGAGAGTAGGGGGTGACCTCGTAATGAGAGTAGGGGGTGACCTCGTAATGAGAGTAGGGGGTGACCTCGTAATGAGAGTAGGGGGTGACCTCGTAATGAGAGTAGGGGGTGACCTCGTAATGAGAGTAGGTGGTGACCTCGTAATGAGAGTAGGGGGTGACCTCGTAATGAGAGTAGGTGGTGACCTCGTGATGAGAGTAGGCGGTGACCTCGTGATGAGAGTAGGTGGTGACCTCGTAATGAGAGTAGGTGGTGACCTCGTAAACTCCACATATGGTATAATGACAGGAAAGGTGTCGGCTTTGGTTTCAGCCAATCATCTACAATATGATAATGACTCTGATTCAGCCAATAAGAATTATATCAATGCATTATAATAATTCTTCACCCTCCAAGTCCCAGGTGGCCTGAACCTTGTCCCATGGGAAGACACACATCTCAGATACACAAGTTAATTTGTCTCTACTTCTTATCTCACTAGAGAATGGAGACTGCAGAGAAGTTTAAATTAATTAAACAGAGGCCTGAATCCAAGGCTGAGAGATGGTAAACAGTGTCATTGTCCATCCACCAAGGCTGACATATGGTAAACAATGTCATTGTCCATCCACCAAGGTTATTTGATCTGCTCCTTAAAAGAGTAATAAAACATTCAATTCAAGAACACATAACAGAATTGCTTCAGGACATCTGCTGATATTTACTTTTTACTTATTAACCTCAAGATAGCTCCTTCAGGCCAAAAGATAGATTCCAATGATCCAAAATGGATGCCTACCATACAAGATGGAGTCCATGCAAAATGTTATCTTTGAAACCCATTCTAATCACTTTCACAAAAGCAATAAATGTTCACACATATAAAGATAATTAAAATATTTTTGACAATATGGAGGCACTCCAGGGGGACGTGATCGGCTTTCTCATCTTGAATCATTTGCCCGGGGCGTGGTAGAGGGGTCAGAGTGGAGGGGGCGCGGTAGCGGGGGTGTGGTAGAGGGGTCAGAGTACAGGGGGTGTGGTAGAAGGGTCAGAGTAAAGGGGGAGAGGTAGAGGGGGCGGAGTAGAGGGGGCGCGGTAGAGGGGTCGGAGCAGAGGGGCGCAGGGGAGGGGTCAGAGTAAAGGGGGTGCGGTAGAGGGGTCAGAGTAGGGGGGTCAGCGTACAGGGGGTGCGGTAGAGGGGTCAGAGTACAGGGGGTGCGGTAGGGAGGTCAGAGTAGGGGGGTCACAGTAGACGGGGTGCGGTAGAGGGGTCTGAGTACAGGGGGTGCGGTAGAGGGGTCAGAGTACAGGGGTCACAGTAGACGGTGCAGTAGAGGGGGCGCGGTAGAGGGGTCCGAGTTAAGGGGGCATGGTAGAGGGGTCAGAGTAAAGGGGCGCGGTAGAGGGGTCAGAGTAGAGGGGGCGCGGTAGAGGGGGCGCGGTAGAGGGGGCGCGGTAGAGAGGGCACGGTAGAGGGGTCAGAGTAGAAGGGGCGCGGTAGAGGGGTCAGAGTAAAGGAGGCGCGGTAGAGGGGTCAGAGTAGAGGGGGCGCGGTAGAGAGGGCACGGTAGAGGGGTCAGAGTAGAGGGGGCGCGGTAGAGGGGGCGCGGTAGAGGGGGCGCGGTAGAGAGGGCACGGTAGAGGGGTCAGAGTAGAAGGGGCGCGGTAGAGGGGTCAGAGTAAAGGAGGCGCGGTAGAGGGGTCAGAGTAGAGGGGGCGCGGTAGAGAGGGCACGGTAGAGGGGTCAGAGTAGAAGGGGCGCGGTAGAGGGGGCGCGGTAGAGGGGTCGGAGCAGAGGGGGCGCGGTAGAGGGGTAGGAGTACAGGGGGCGTGGTAGAGGGGTCGGAGTAGAGGGGGCGCGGTAGAGGGGTCAGAGAAGAGGGGGCGCGGTAGAGGGGTCAGAGTAGAAGGGGCGCGGTAGAGGGGTCAGAGTCGAGGGGGAGCGGTAGAGGGGGCGCGGTAGAGGGGTCGGAGCAGAGGGGGCGCGGTAGAGGGGTCAGTCGAGGGGGGAGCGGTACAGGGGGTGCGGTAGAGGGGTCAGAGTACAGAGGTCACAGTAGACGGTGCAGTAGAGGGGGCGCGGTAGAGGGGTCCGAGTAGAGGGGGCATGGTAGAGGGGTCAGAGTAGAGGGGGCATGGTAGAGGGGTCAGAGTAGAGGGGGCACGGTAGAGGGGTCAGAGAAGAGGGGGCGCGGTAGAGGGGTCAGAGTAGAAGGGGCGCGGTAGAGGGGTCAGAGTAAAGGGGATGCGGTAGAGGGGGAGCGGTAGAGGGGTCAGAGTAGAGGGGGCGCGGTAGAGGGGTAGGAGTACAGGGGGCGCGGTAGAGGGGTCGGAGTAAAGGGGGCGCGGTAGAGGGGTCAGAGTAGAGGGGGCGCGGTAGAGGGGTAGGAGTACAGGGGGCGCGGTAAAGGGGGCGCGGTAGAGGGGTCAGAGTAGAGGGGGCGCGGTAGAGGGGTAGGAGTACAGGGGGCGCGGTAAAGGGGGCGCGGTAGAGGGGTCAGAGTAGAGGGGGCGCGGTAGAGGGGTCAGAGTACAGGGGGGTGCGGTAGAAGGGTCAGAGTAAAGGGGTCGCGGTAGAGGGGTCAGAGTCGAGGGGGAGCGGTAGAGGGGGCGCGGTAGAGGGTGCGGTAGAGGGGTCGGAGCAGAGCGGGCGCGGTAGAGGGGTCGGATAAGCGGGGCGCAGAAGAGGTGGCGCGGTAGATGGGTCGGAGCAGAGGGGGCGCGGTAGTGTGGTCGAAGCAGAGGGGGTGTGGTAGAGGGTTCGGAGCAGAGCGGGCGCGGTAGAGGGGTCGGAGCAGAGGGGACGCGGTAGTGGGGTTGGAGCAGAGGGGGCGCGGTAGAGGGGTCGGAGCAGAGGGGGCGCGGTAGAGGGGTCGGAGCAGAGGGGGCGCGGTAGAGGGGTCGGAGTAGAAGGGGCGCGGTAGAGGGGTCAGAGTAAAGGAGGCGCGGTAGAGGGGTCAGAGTAGAGGGGGCACGGTAGAGGGGTCAGAGTAGAAGGGGCACGGTAGAGGGGTCGGAGCAGAGGGGGCGCGGTAGAGGGGTAGAAGTACAGGGGGCGTGGTAGAGGGGTCGGAGTAGAGGGGGCGCGGTAGAGGGGTCAGAGAAGAGGGGGCGCGGTAGAGGGGTCAGAGTAGAAGGGGCGCGGTAGAGGGGTCAGAGTAGAGGGGGCGCGGTAGAGGGGTCAGATGCGAGGGGGAGCGGTAGAGGGGGCGCGGTAGAGGGGTCAGAGAAGAGGGGGCGCGGTAGAGGGGTCAGAGTAGAAGGGGCGCGGTAGAGGGGTCAGAGTAGAGGGGGCGCGGTAGAGGGGTCAGATGCGAGGGGGAGCGGTAGAGGGGGCGCGGTAGAGGGGTCGGAGCAGAGGGGGCGCGGTACAGGGGTCAGTCGAGGGGGGAGCGGTACAGGGGGTGCGGTAGAGGGGTCAGAGTACAGAGGTCACAGTAGACGGTGCAGTAGAGGGGTCCGAGTAGAGGGGGCATGGTAGAGGGGTCAGAGTAGAGGGGGCACGGTAGAGGGGTCAGAGAAGAGGGGGCGCGGTAGAGGGGTCAGAGTAGAAGGGGCGCGGTAGAGGGGTCAGAGTAGAGGGGATGCGGTAGAGGGGTCAGAGTAGAGGGGGCGCGGTAGAGGGGTCGGAGCAAAGGGGGCGCGGTAGAGGGGTAGGAGTACAGGGGGCGCGGTAGAGGGGTCAGAGTAGAGGGGGCGCGGTAGAGGGGTCGGAGCAAAGGGGGCGCGGTAGAGGGGTAGGAGTACAGGGGGCGCGGTAGAGGGGTCGGAGTAGAGGGGGCGGTAGAGGGGTCGGGGTAAAGGGGGCGCGGTAGAGGGGTCAGAGTAGAGGGGGCGCGGTAGAGGGGTCAGAGTACAGGGGGTGCGGTAGAAGGGTCAGAGTAAAGGGGTCGCGGTAGAGGGGTCAGAGTCGAGGGGGAGCGGTAGAGGGGGCGCGGTAGAGGGTGCGGTAGAGGGGTCGGAGCAGAGCGGGCGCGGTAGAGGGGTCGGATAAGCGGGGCGCAGAAGAGGTGGCGCGGTAGATGGGTCGGAGCAGAGGGGGCGTGGTAGTGGGGTCGAAGCAGAGGGGGCGTGGTAGAGGGTTCGGAGCAGAGCGGGCGCGGTAGAGGGGTCGGAGCAGAGGGGACGCGGTAGTGGGGTCGGAGCAGAGGGGGCGCGGTAGAGGGGTCGGAGCAGAGGGGGCGCGGTAGAGGGGTCGGAGCAGAGGGGGTGCGGTAGAGGGGTCGGAGCAGGGGGGCGCGGTAGAGGGGTCGGAGCAGAGGGGGCGCGGTAGAGGGGTCAGAGTACAGGGGGCGCAGTAGAAGGGTCAGAGTAAAGGGGGGCGAGGTAGAAGGGTCAGAGTCGAGGGGGAGCGGTAGAAGGGTCACGGTAGAGGGGGCGGGGTAGAGGGGTCAGAGTAGAGGGGGCGGGGTAGAGGGGTCAGAGTAGAGGGGGCCGGGTAGAGGGGTCAGAGTAGAGGGGGCGCAGTAGAGGGGTCAGAGTAGAGGGGGAGCGGTAGAGGGGTCGGAGTAGAGGGGGCGGGGTAGAGGGGTCAGAGTAGAGGAGGCCGGGTAGAGGGGTCAGAGTACAGGGGGTGCGGTAGAAGTGTCAGAGTAAAGGGGGAGCAGTAGAGGGGTCGGAGTAGAGGGGTCAGAGTAAAGGTGCGGTAGAGGGAGCAGGGTAGAGGGGTCAGAATAGAGGGGGCGCGGTAGAGGGGTCAGAGTACAGGGGGTGCGGTAGAAGGGTCAGAGTAAAGGGGGTGCGGTAGAGGGGGCGCGGTAGAGGGGTCAGTTGAGGGGGAGCGGTAGAGGGGGCCCGGTAGAGGGGGTCATAGTAGAGGGGGCGCGGTAGAGGGGTCAGAGTAGAGCAGGCGCGGTAGAGGGGTCAGGGTAGAGGGGGTGCGGTAGAGGGGATACTCTGCTCCGGCAGCCCCTGTATGAGCCACAGCTCTGGTGCACTGTGCGCAGTCATGACGATGTATATGGGGGCACTCCGGTGGGACGTGATCGGCTTTCTCATCTTGAATCAGTTGCCCGAGGCGCGGTAGAGGAGTCAGAGTAGAGGGGCGTGGTAGAGGGGGTGCGTTAGAGGGGTCAGAGTACAGGGGGTGCGGTTGAGCGGTCAGAGTAGAGGGGTCAGAGTCCAGGGGGAGCGGTGGAGGGGGCGCGGTAGAGGGGTCGGAGTAAAGGGAGTGCGGTAGAGGGGGCGGGGTAGAGCGGTCAGAGTAGAGGGGGCAGGGTAGAGGGGTCAGAGTAGAGGGGGCGGGGCAGAAGGGTCAGAGTAGAGGGGGCGGGGTAGTGGGGTCAGAGTAGAGGGGGCGGGGTAGAGGGGTCAGAGTAGAGGGAGCACGGTAGAGGGGTCAGAGTAGAGGGGGCGCGGTAGAGGGGGTACTCTGCTCCGGCAGCCCCTGTGTGAGCCACAGCTCTGGTGCACTGTATGCAGTCGTGACAATGTATATGGGGGCACCCCTGGGTGGATGTGATCGGCTTTCTCATCTTGAATCAGTTGCCCGGGGCTCAGAGTAAATTCTTCTACATTAAAGTCGACCGCTCTCTTGTCCGAAAATACATTTATGTGTAAATGGACAACTGGGTGTTATCATTCCCCTCGTCAAAGAGAAGTGTCCCGGCAGTCCCAGCTCTGATTGGTCAGTGTCAGTCTGTGTATCCAGACACCCCGATACCGTTTTATGTATACATTTCTAAGAGGAGTTACAGAGGGACGGTCCACACAATGTCATCAGATCCTCCCATTTCTAGGTATAGTAGACATCATCCATATATTCCATATTTACGTAGATCTAAGCCCCCGGGGATGGGCGCTACAGCATGGTGGAGAATTAAACATCCCAGACCCCTCCCCCACAATAGTCCGTGAAGAAACTAGAAAGAAAAGACCCCAAATCGCTGCTTCAAAGCAAAAATACAAAAAAGTTCATAGTTTGTAATAATAAGAAAAATTTTAAATTATTAGGAAACCCGACAACTTTCTAATATACACAGAGCATCCAGAACATCAGAGCCAGTGACATGAGACTAACATCACTACCACCATCAGTATCATCATCATCATCATCACTACCACCATCATCATCATTGTCAGGGTTAAACTTCCTTCTCCCTGTTATTCCACACCGAATAACCACCTCTGTAAATTGGAAACTGAGGGCACGCATGGAAGAAATATACCAGGAGACAAGTTGGTACAAATCCTCGCTCAGTGAAGTAGGAAGTGAACTGAACTTTTTATTGAACAAAGAAACGCAAAAGTTTTCCTCCCTAGAGATGTGGGACGTGCTTCAGCCCCATTGGCTCTATTCAGCTGTAAGTTCATCTGTACACTCCTCTTGCATTCCAGGGGCGGTGTCTTCCATAGGCGTGCCCCTCATACAGACTCCATTGTTCCATAGATTCGATTTCTTTGTGTAATATACGGATATATATATATGTAAGGATAATATTTTTGCAAACAATATACATGGTAATGATCCCTGACAGTCCCCCCTAAAAATATTATTATTCTATCCCTGAGTCTTGCCTATCAACCTACCACTAACCACTCGAACCAGGCGGGTAGGGGTTTTGGATTTCTTCACCAGCTTGAGACGAGCTACTTCTTATGAGTGACCCCCCTTTGTACCTGGACTTCCAAGGTGTCGGAGTGGTCCTAACTTTCCCTATTCTCCTCAGGATACAGGATGGTTGTCTTTAGAGGGACTGTCGGTGTCACCTCGTCTATTTGTGTAAACATAGTGGGCACAGTCTGTTCTACAGCTTTCGTCATCATTTTCCTGATACAAGGGAGAACACAGCACACAAGGACAGAGAATAGTATTAAAAAGACCACTATCACTACTCCTATTTGTGCTATTTTCTGCCGTCCAGTCATCAATGAGAAATACTGGTCCCATGGGTCGGTAATACCGGAGTTCCTTTTCAACTCCTGAGATAAGCTCTCCAACTTATGTATGGCCATTGTGACTTTTCCTTTGGGCCCGGTGTTGTCGGGGATATACGTACAACAGGTTGTCCCTATCATTCGGCATACCCCACCTTTTTCAGCCAATATCATATCAAGAGCCATTCTATTCTGGAATGTCATAGTTGAGGTGGGCCCTAGTTGGTCGGCTAACCCTTGTAAAGCATCTCGGGTATAATTTACAAACCGCTGCTGGTTGTAATATATATAATTAATCCAGTCTACATTTTATTAATGGTAATAATTGTCGCACTGTCACTTACTGTCCTCATGGGACTTTTACCCCTGCAGATATAACAGGTCATGAGCAGCATCTTCCCCAAACCCAAAGACCCCCGGGTAACATGACCTCCGGGCTCTCATTGCTGCCATGTGCTTCTTACATATGAGTGACAACAACCAGTGACCTTCACCTCCCACCTCCACATAAAACTCCTCAGATTGTAATTTGCAGGGCCGTGGCATATTTACACACATTATAATTATAAACCTCAGACAATATAAACAATAGGGCCTCAACTAATAATATAATGCTATCACCAATCTCATGCTATCACCCTCAGGTTTTGGGTCCCATCAGTTCATTGCCAGTCCTGTACATCATCGTCCTCTTCTGTGGAGTCAGACTGCACAGTGGTGTCCTGTGGGGGATTTATTATTATCCTCCACCTGGTCACTTATTAAAACACTATATACTGCTGACGGATTCACTCAGGTCTTTACTTTGATCTTTGCTGATGTCATCAGGACTTGGTTTGGTCCTTCTCATCTGTCAGACACCGTCTCTTTTAGTATACGTCACCGGGCTGTACATAGCACCTCATGCTGTGAGCCTGGGGTGAGATCCCACGTAGACGGATTAGTGGAGTGTTATTGTGACACCACAAACCCTCCGCATTTGTCCTCTTCCTCCGGTAAGTTACTTGTCTGGGCGGCTGCTTAGAATTGTGACACTGCCGTCAGTTCATGATAAACGCGTTGTACTGGCTCAGGCTGCGCCTGCCGCACCTCAGTGATGGAGTTCATCATATTAAAAGTCTTTTAGTTCATGTTTACTGGCACTTGCCGGGGACCCAAACCTTGTCAATTGTTAAAATAAATACTAATCTGGTGATAACATCATCCGCGTACACTATAAACGTTGTTCCAAGTACATACAATAATGTCAGGCCCTTAACCCCTAGGCGCACCAGGACGCAACTGTACGTCCCTGCTGCCAGTGTCTTAGCGCACAAGGACGTACAGTTACTGAGTTTTTCCCGGTGCACGCTGTCGGCGACAGCTGACACTCCCCTCTTGCCGACCAGCGGTCCTTTGCCGCTGGTTTCGGCGAATTAAGCCCTTAAATTCGGCGATTGGGTGCAATCGCCGAATTTTGGGGGTTTCTAACATATCGGCAGACCCCGGTCCGAAATCGCGGGGTTTGCCAATAGTTACTATGGCAAACGGAAGCCAAACAATGGCTTCCAGGTCTGCCATGGACGGAAGCCCATCAGGACCAACCTTCGGCTGGTCCTGATAGGCTTCCTGTCAGAGTGACAGGAAGTCACTGTGTCATTCCCGATGGCACACTGTCGGCGACAAGGTGTGCATCGGGAACTTGGAGATCAGCTGTCCCCGACAGCTGACACTCTATATAGTTTGTACGGTTGAAAAAAGACACATGTCCATCAAGTTCAACCAAGGGATGGGAAAGGGGAAGTAAAAAATTTCTACACATAGCAGTTAATATTTTTTTGTTCCAGGAAATTATCTAAGCCTTTTTTAAAGCCGTCTACTGTCCCTGCTGTGACGGCTCCTGCGGTGTCTCCTGTCCCTGCTGTGACGGCTCCTGCGGTGTCTACTGTCCCTGCTGTGACGGCTCCTGCGGTGTCTACTGTCCCTGCTGTGATGGCTCCTGCGGTGTCTACTGTCCCTGCTGTGACGGCTCCTGCGGTGTCTCCTGTCCCTGCTGTGATGGCTCCTGCGGTGTCTCCTGTCCCTGCTGTGACGGCTCCTGCGGTGTCTCCTGTCCCTGCTGTGACGGCTCCTGCGGTGTCTCCTGTCCCTGCTGTGACGGCTCCTGCGGTGTCTCCTGTCCCTGCTGTGACGGCTCCTGCGGTATCTACTGTCCCTGCTGTGACGGCTCCTGCGGTAGGCTATTCCATAGATTCACAGTTCTCACGGTAAAGAAGCCTTGTCGCCTCTGCAGGTTGAACCTTTTTTTCTCCAGACGGAGGGAGGCCCCCTTGTTTTTTGAGGGGGTTTTACAAGGAACAGGATTTCACCATATTTTTTGTATGTGCCATTAATATATTTATATAAGTTAATCATGTCCCCCCTTAGTCGTCTTTTCTCAAGGCTAAATAGGTTTAGTTCTTATAATCTTTCCTCATAACTTAGATTCTCCGCGCCCCTAATTAGCTTCGTTGCTCTTCTTTGTATTTTTTCCAACTCCAGGGCATCCTTTCTATGAACTGGAGCCCAGAACTGGACTGCATATTCTAGATGAGGCCTCACTAATGCTTTGTAAAGTGGTAATATTACATCCCTGTCCCGCGAGTCCAGGCCTCTTTTAATACACGACAATATCCTGCTGGCCTTTGAAGCAGCTGATTGACACTGCATGCTGTTATTGAGTTTATGATTTACAAGTACACCCAGATCCTTCTCAACAAGTGAATCCGCCAGTGTAGCGCCCCCTAGGACATATGATGCTGCAGATTATTACACCCAGATCCTTCTCAACAAGTGACTCCCCCAGTGTAGCGCCCCCTAGGACATATGATGCTGCAGATTATTACACCCAGATCCTTCTCTACAAGTGACTCCCCCAGTGTAGCTCCCCCTAGGACATATGATGCTGCAGATTATTACACCCAGATCCTTCTCAACAAGTGACTCCCCCAGTGTAGCTCCCCCTAGGACATATGATGCTGCAAATTATTACACCCAGATCCTTCTCTACAAGTGACTCCCCCAGTGTAGCGCCCCCTAGGACATATGATGCTGCAGATTATTACACCCAGATCCTTCTCAACAAGTGACTCCCCCAGTGTAGCGCCCCCTAGGACATATGATGCTGCAGATTATTACACCCAGATCCTTCTCTACAAGTGACTCCCCCAGTGTAGCGCCCCCTAGGACATATGATGCTGCATATTATTACACCCAGATCCTTCTCCACAAGTGACTCCCCCAGTGTAGCCCCCCCTAGGACATATGATGCTGCAGATTATTACACCCAGATCCTTCTCAACAAGTGACTCCCCCAGTGTAGCTCCCCCTAGGACATATGATGCTGCAGATTATTACACCCAGATCCTTCTCCACAAGTGACTCCCCCAGTGTAGCTCCCCCTAGGACATATGATGCTGCAGATTATTACACCCAGATCCTTCTCTACAAGTGACTCCCCCAGTGTAGCGCCCCCTAGGACATATGATGCTGCAGATTATTACACCCAGATCCTTCTCTACAAGTGACTCCCCCAGTGTAGCGCCCCCTAGGACATATGATGCTGCAGATTATTACACCCAGATCCTTCTCAACAAGTGACTCCCCCAGTGTAGCGCCCCCTAGGACATATGATGCTGCAGATTATTACACCCAGATCCTTCTCTACAAGTGACTCCCCCAGTGTAGCGCCCCCTAGGACATATGATGCTGCATATTATTACACCCAGATCCTTCTCCACAAGTGACTCCCCCAGTGTAGCCCCCCCTAGGACATATGATGCTGCAGATTATTACACCCAGATCCTTCTCTACAAGTGACTCCCCCAGTGTAGCGCCCCCTAGGACATATGATGCTGCATATTATTACACCCAGATCCTTCTCAACAAGTGACTCCCCCAGTGTAGCGCCCCCTAGGACATATGATGCTGCAGATTATTACACCCAGATCCTTCTCAACAAGTGACTCCCCCAGTGTAGCGCCCCCTAGGACATATGATGCTGCAGATTATTACACCAAGATCCTTCTCAACAAGTGACTCCCCCAGTGTAGCGCCCCCTAGGACATATGATGCTGCAGATTATTACACCCAGATCCTTCTCAACAAGTGAATCCGCCAGTGTAGCTCCCCCTAGGACATATGATGCTGCAGATTATTACACCCAGATCCTTCTCAACAAGTGACTCCCCCAGTGTAGCGCCCCCTAGGACATATGATGCTGCAGATTATTACACCCAGATCCTTCTCAACAAGTGACTCCCCCAGTGTAGCCCCCCTAGGACATATGATGCTGCAGATTATTACACCCAGATCCTTCTCAACAAGTGAATCCGCCAGTGTAGCTCCCCCTAGGACATATGATGCTGCAGATTATTACACCCAGATCCTTCTCAACAAGTGACTCCCCCAGTGTAGCGCCCCCTAGGACATATGATGCTGCAGATTATTACACCCAGATCCTTCTCAACAAGTGAATCCGCCAGTGTAGCGCCCCCTAGGACATATGATGCTGCAGGTTGTTGGTACCCAGATGCATAACTTTACATTTATCTACATTAAACTTCATTTGCCAAGTGGACGCCCAAACACTTAGTTTGTTTAAATCTGCCTGTAATTCATGAACATCTTCCATAGTCTGAACTATATTACATAGCTTGGTGTCATCTGCAAAAATAGAAATCGTGCTATTAATCCCATCCTCTATATCATTAATAAATAAGTTGAATAATAGTGGTCCCAGCACTGAACCCTGGGGTACACCACTTATAACCGGGGACCATTCAGAGAAGGAATCATTGACCACAACTCTCTGGATACGGTCCTTGAGCCAATTCTCAATCCAATTACAAACTATATTTTCTAAACCTATAGTCCTTAATTTACCCTATAGTCCTTAATTTACCCATTTACCCTCTAGTGTTGCCGATCAGCGGCTCATCACCTCTGATTTCGGCAATTAACCCGTTACATGCGGGGCTCGATTGCGATCTCCACATGTAGCAGGTTTGTAGCGCATCAGCAGCCCCCATGCAATCGTGGGGGCTTCTGATGCTTGTGATGGCACCCGGGGGCCAGACAACGGCCCCCAAGTCTGCCATGTATGTCAGCCTATGAGGATCAGCCTCTGCTGACTGTGACGTCACACTGACATTTGGAATACATTACACTACCTAGGTAGTGTAATGTATTCTAGCAGTGATCAGAGCTGCAGGTCAAAAAAAGAAAGTGTAAAAAGTAAAAAAAGTTAATAAAAATGTTTTATAAAAGTGTAAAAATACGTTTTTGTTTTCCTATAATAAGTCATTTATTATAGGGAAAAAATGAAAACGTTAAAAAAGTGCATATATTTGGTATCACCGTGTTCGTAACGACCCAAACTATGAAACTATAATGTTAATAAATGGAAAACTGTCAGCATCGCTATTTCTTGGTCACCACCCCTCCCAAGATATAGAATAAAAAGTGATCAAAAAGTCGCATTTACCCCCAAATGGTACCAATAAAAACTACAACCCGGCCCGAAAAAAACAAGACCTCCCTCAGCTTTTTTGACGAAAAAATAAAAAAGTTACGGCTCAGAATAGCGTGTCCCAGAAAATATATTATTTTATAGAAACGTCATTTTATTGTGCAAAACGTTAAAAAAAACTATACACATCTGGTATCCGGGTAATCGTACCGACCGGCAGAATAAAGCAAAACGTAATTTATTGCGCACGGTGAACGCTGTAATAAATAAAGAATTGAAAGTGCCAAAATCGTTGTTTTTTGGTCACCTTAGCTCTAAAAAAGATCCTGTGGGGTCAAAATGCTCACTATACCCCTAGAAAAATACCTTGAGGGGTGTAGATTCCAAAATAGGGTCACTTTTGGGGGGTTTCCACTGTTTTGGTCCCTCCGGGGGGTTGCAAACCCGACACGGCACTGAAAACCAATCCAGCAAAATCTGCGCTCCAAAATCCAAATGGCGCTCCTTCCCTCCTGAGCCCTGCTGTGGGTCCAAACATCAGTTTACGACCACATATGGGGTATTGCCGTAATCGGGAGAAATTGCTTTACAAATGTTGGGCGGCTTTTTCTCCTTTATTCCTTGTAAAAATGAAAAAATTCTATGTTTCCACAGAAAAATAGTCTGTGAAGATGAAAATCACCTATTTCCACTAAATTCTGCAAAAAAACTGTGGGGTCAAAATGTTAACTATACCCCTAGAAAATGCCTTGACGGGTGTAGTTTCCAAAATTCGGTCACTTTTTGGGGGTTTCGACTGTTTAGGTACCACAAGACCTCCTCAAACCTGACATGGTGCCTAAAATATATTCCTAATAAAAAGGAGGTCCCAAAATCCCCTAGCTGCTCCTTTTGCTTCTGAGGCCGGAGCTTCAGTCCATTATCACACTAGGGCCACATGTGGGGTATTTCTAAAATCTGCAGAATCCGGGCAATAAATATTGAGTTGCGTTTCTCTGGTAAAACCTTCTGTGTCGCAGATTTTTTTTTTATTACAAATGAATTGCGGCAAAATAAATAAAATTTGTAAATTTCACCTCTACGTTGCCTTAATTCCTGTGAAACGCCTAAAGGGTTAAAATACTTTCTGAATGTGGTTTTGAATACTTTGAGGGGTGCAGTTTTCAAAATGTGGTGATTTATGGGGACTTTCTAATATATAAAGGCCCTCAAAGTCACTTCAGAACTGAACTGGTCCCTGAAAAAATGGCCTATTGACATTTTCTTGAAAATATGAGAAATTGCTGCTAAAGTTCTGAGCCTTATAACGTCCTAGAAAAATAAAAGTACGTGAAAAAAATGATGCAAACATAAAGTAGACATATGGGGGATGTTAACTAGTAACTATTTTGTGTGGTATTACTGTCTGTTTTACAAGCAAAATGTCAATTTAGAAAAATTGTAATTTTTGCACATTTTTCACAAATATTGAATTTATCGACCAAATTTTTTCACTAACATAAAGTACAATGTGTCACGAGAAAACAATCTCAGAATCGCTTGGATAGGTAAAAGCGTTCCGGTTTTATTACCACATATAGTGACACATGTCAGATTTGAAAAAATCGGGCACCTAGAAGACGTGTAATTACTGGGTACATTGTATTTGCACTTGATGTTACACTTTCCAGCAGGATTTATACCTTATTCTCAACTGATTACCTGGAACATCTCCTATTCACAGAAATATACACAGATTCCACATGCTTATCTGACAAGTGTCTCAAACCAATCCCCCCCCCCCTCTACTCTGGTTCGTTCTACCTGGGAAGGCCTCTCAAGGTCTGTTCTCTTCGTGGGAGGCGGGTATGATAAGGTTGGCACTGGTTTGCCAGGACTGTTCTGTAGGCAAATCAAACAGCTCTAACAGAATTTAGCAGTAACAGCTGTAAAGCCTGGGACATACCAATTAGATCTTACCACATGGATCCTTGCAGTCTTGGGGCATATGTGAGGTCATACACCATCAATGAAAGTGCCATCAAGAGTGCCTTGGATGCTACCGGTTTACCTTCCTTTATCCGTCCACATTCTGTTAGCATCTGGTTCTCACGCCTTTCGCTTCCAGTTGGACACTTCCTGTGGAGAACAAGCTTTCCATTGCATAATCAGTAATTGATCTTAATCAGATAATTAATTTGAAGAAAAACATCAACAATTACATATTTATGTTAAATGTTCACACTGGGCAGTAACTAAAACTGATATCTACAAACTGATTCTTCTCTTTATATATATATATATATATATATATATATATATATATATATATATATATATACTGCACAGAATTCTCTGCTCTAAAATTTTCCTTTCACAACAAAAATATTTTCAAGTGGGAATCTACTTGCACTGAAAAGTTCTCATTTACACAAACATAATACTGACGCCTCCAATAGTCCAATGCTAAGGCTGGTCCAGAACTTTACATAAAACTTAACCTCAGTATTTAATATTCCCACAACACTTTCTGAATATCGTTATTAAACAAACTAACTTTGGGACAACATCTGGAGAACTGCTGACATCTTATCATTGTACAAACACCAGCTCAATACTTGGGATAACACTGTTCCCCTGTCACTTACACACAACGTCTGCAGTGGGGAAGATACCGGCCGGGCTTCAGGCCACCCTGAGAACAGGTCTACACATACGAGCACATTGTCATACACGTCTACCTCGGGTAGTTGTATGTTCTGCAGTGGGGAAGATACCGGCCGGGCTTCAGGCCACCCTGAGAACAGGTCTACACATACAGTGAAGGAAATAAGTATTTGATCCCTTGCTGATATTGTAAGTTTGCCCACTGTCAAAGTCATGAACAATCTCGAATTTTTAGGCTAGGTTAATTTTACCAGTGAGAGATAGATTATATTTTTTTAAAAAAGCAGAAAATCACAGTCAAAATGATATATATTTATTTGCATTGTGCACAGAGAAATAAGTATGTGACCCCCTACCAACCATTAAGAGTTCAGCCTCCTCCAGACCAGTTACACGCTCCAAATCAACTTGGTGCATGCATTAAAGACAGCTGTCTTACATCGTCACCTGTATAAAAGACTCCTGTCCACAGACTCAATTAATCAGTCTGACTATAACCTCTACAACATGGGCAAGACCAAAGAGCTTTCTAAGGATGTCAGGGACATCATAGACCTGCACAAGGCTGGAATGGGCTACAAAACCATAAGTAAGACGCTGGGTGAGAAGGAGACAACTGTTGGTGCAATAGTAAGAAAATGGAAGACGTACAAAATGACTGTCAATCGACATCGATCTGGGGCTCCATGCAAAATCTCACCTCGTGGGGTATCCTTGATCCTGAGGAAGGTGAGAGCTCAGCCAAAAACTACTCGGGGGAACTTGTTAATGATCTCAAGGCAGCTGGGACCACAGTCACCAAGAAAACCATTGGTAACACATTACGCCGTAATGGATTAAAATCCTACAGTGCCCGCAAGGTCCCCCTGCTCAAGAAGGCACATGTACAGGCCCGTCTGAAGTTTGCAAATGAACATCTGGATGATTCTGAGAGTGATTGGGAGAAGGTGCTGTGGTCAGATGAGACTCAAATTGAGCTCTTTGGCATTAACTCAACTCGCCGTGTTTGGAGGAAGAGAAATGCTGCCTATGACCCAAAGAACACCGTCCCCACTGTCAAGCATGGAGGTGGAAACATTATGTTTTGGGGGTGTTTCTCTGCTAAGGGCACAGGACTACTTCACCGCATCAATGGGAAAATGGATGGAGCCATGTACAGTCAAATCCTGAGTGACAACCTCCTTCCCTCCACCAGGACATTAAAATGGCTCGTGGCTGGATCTTCCAGCACGACAATGACCCGAAACATACAGCCAAGGCAACAAAGGAGTGGCTCAAAAAGAAGCACATTAAGGTCATGGAGTGGCCTAGCCAGTCTCTAGACCTTAATCCCATCGAAAACTTATGGAGGGAGCTGAAGATCCGAGTTGCCAAGCGACAGCCTTGAAATCTTAATGATTTACAGATGATCTGCAAAGAGGGGTGGGCCAAAATTCCATCTAACATGTGTGCAAACCTCATCATCAACTACAAAAAATGTCTGACTGCTGTGCTTGCCAACAAGGGTTTTGCCACCAAGTATTAAGTCTTGTTTGCCAAAGGGATCAAATACTTATTTCTCTGTGCACAATACAAATAAATATATATAATTTTGACAATGTGATTTTCTTTTTTTTCTTTTTTTTTTTAATATAATCTATCTCTCACTGGTAAAATTAACCTAGCCTAAAAATTCTAGACTGTTCATGTCTTTGACAGTGGGCAAATTTACAAAATCAGCAAGGGATCAAATACTTATTTCCTTCACTGTACGAGCACATTGTCATACACGTCTACCTCGGGTAGTTGTATGTTCTGCAGTGGGGAAGATACTGGCCGGGCTTCAGGCCCCCCTGAGAACAGGTCTACACACATGAGCACATTGTCATACACTTCTACCTCGGGTAGTTGTATGTTCTGCAGTGGGGAATATACTGGCCGGGTTTCAGGCCTCCCTGAGAACAGGTCTACACACACGAGCACATTGTCATATTCTACCTCAGGTAGTTGTATGTTCTGCAGTGGGGAAGATACTGGCCGGGCTTCAGGCCTCCCTGAGAACAGGTCTACACACACGAGCACATTGTCATATTCTACCTCAGGTAGTTGTATGTTCTGCAGTGGGGAAGATACTGGCCGGGTTTCAGGCCCCCCTGAGAACAGGTCTACACACACGAGCACATTGTCATATTCTACCTCGGGTAGTTATATGTTCTGCAGTGGGGAAGATACCGGCCGGGCTTCAGGCCTCCCAGAGAACAGGTCTACACACACGAGCACATTGTCATACACTTCTACCTCGGGTAGTTGTATGGTCCGCAGTCGCTGGTACGGGTAATCTGGCCGGGCTGCACTTTTCTCCCACAGGAAGCACATTGCTCAGCTGTGAGGGGGTTTTTGCTGCCCACAATGAGGACACACCCAACATGAGGGACTGTCGCCATTACAGGGCAGCGGCTGCTCCTGTGGTTTCTAATACATATAACATAATATAATGCCTTCCTTATTCCTAACTTCTTCTTCTGCAAAACCCTCTTTGAATACCTTTCGCCCAGTCTCCGGCTTGTAGCCGCCCTCCCCTATGCATTCCGCACACTTCCATCAATTTCTTCATTTTACTCACATACGGTTTCCCTTCCCCAAATCATATGAATAGGATCGTCCGGGTACGGGTAATCCTGATGATTTGAATATGGACCGTAAACCATGCATTCTAACCTTCTATATCCTTCACGTAATTTATATAACAACTTTTGGCCTGCAACCCTCTGGTCTGGCCAATATATTACCCACGACTTATCAGTGTTTTATACACCCCGCGTGCACCTGTATAAGACAGGTTATAATACTATCCATGACTTATCAGTGTTTACACCCCGTGTGCGCCTTATCACACGACTTATCACTGCGTTACACCCCGCGTGCACCTGTATAAGACAGGTTATAATACTATCCACGACTTATCGCACATTATTGTGCCTGCGTGCCCCTGTATAAGACAGGTGATATTTAGACTACCAAAAGACCGTCCACTAACACAGATAAGACGAAGATTTAAAATCAACTGACTTACCGTGTTATTGTGGAGGTGATCAGGCTCCTTCAGTGGGCAGTCCCGGGTCGTCTGTTTCACCCTGTGATTGTCGGTTGTCCGGAATACGAGATCCCCTCGAGTATGGCCCCACGCTTCGGGCGCCAATTATCAGGGTTAAACTTCCTTCTCCCTGTTATTCCACACCGAATAACCACCTCTGTAAATTGGAAACGGAGGGCATGCATGGAAGAGATATACCAGGAGACAAGTTGATACAGATCCTCCCTCAGTGAAGTAGGAAGTGAACTGAACTTTTAATTGAACAAAGAAACACAAAAGTTTTCCTCCCTAGAAATGTGGGACGTGCTTAAACCCCATTGGCTCTATTCAGCTGTAAGTCCATCAGTCCTCTTGCATTCCAGGGGCGGTGTCTTCCATCTCAGCGTAATATCGTCTTTCACACTCATCTCTGCGTAATAACGTCTCTCACACACTCATCTCTGCGTAATATCGTCTCACACACTCATCTCTGTCTCTGCGTAATATCATCTCGCTCACACTCTTCTCTGCGTAATATCGTCCCTCACACTCATCCCTGCGCAATATCGTCTCACACTCATCTCTGGGCAATATCGTCTCTCACTCTTCTCTGCGTAATATCGTCTCTCACACTCATCTCTGGGTAATGTCGTCTCTCACTCTTCTCTGGGTAATGTCATCTCTCACACTCATCTCTGGGTAATGTCGTCTCTCACACTCATCTCTGGGTAATATCGTCTCTCACTCTTCTCTGGGTAATGTCATCTCTCACATTCATTTCTGGGTAATGTCATCTCT
The DNA here is from genome assembly GCF_050947455.1 of Rhinoderma darwinii. NCBI lineage: Eukaryota > Metazoa > Chordata > Amphibia > Anura > Rhinodermatidae > Rhinoderma > Rhinoderma darwinii. Next base: position 59,706 of record NW_027464406.1, read on the forward strand.
CACACTCATCTCTGGGTAATATCATCTCTCACACTCATCTCTGGGTAATATCGTCTCTCACACTCATCTCTGGGTAATATCATCTCTCACACTCATCTCTGCGTAATATCGTCTCTCACACTCATCTCTGGGTAATGTCGTCTCTCACACTAATCTCTGGGTAATATCGTCTCTCACTCTTCTCTGGGTAATGTCATCTCTCACACTCATCTCTGGGTAATATCATCTCTCACACTCATCTCTGGGTAATATCGTCTCTCACACTCATCTCTGGGTAATATCATCTCTCACACTCATCTCTGCGTAATATCGTCCCTCACACTCATCTCTGCGTAATATCGTCTCTCACACTCTTCTCTGGGTAATATCGTCCCTCACACTCATCTCTGCGTAATATCGTCCCTCACACTCATCTCTGCGCAATATCGTCTCACACTCATCTCTGGGCAATATCGTCTCTCACACTCTTCTCTGCGTAATATCGTCTCTCACACTCTTCTCTGCGTAATATCGTCCCTCACACTCATCTCTGCGTAATATCGTCTCTCACACTCTTCTCTGGGTAATATCGTCCCTCACACTCTTCTCTGCGTAATATCGTCTCTCACACTCTTCTCTGCGTAATATCGTCTCTCACACTCTTCTCTGCGTAATATGGTCTCTCACACTCTTCTCTGCGTAATATCGTCTCTCACTCTTCTCTGGGTAATGTCATCTCTCACACTCATCTCTGGGTAATATCGTCTCTCACACTCATCCCTGGGTAATGTCATCTCTCACACTCATCTCTGGGTAATGTCGTTTCACACTCATCTCTGGGTAATATCGTCTCTCACTCTTCTCTGGGTAATATCATCTCACACTCATCTCTGGGTAATGTCATCTCTCACACTCATCTCTGGGTAATATCGTTTCTCACTCTTCTCTGGGTAATATCATCTCACACACTCATCTCTGCGTAATATCGTCCCTCACACTCATCTCTGCGTAATATCGTCCCTCACACTCATCTCTGCGTAATATCGTCTCTCACACTCTTCTCTGGGTAATATCGTCCCTCACACTCATCTCTGCGTAATATCGTCCCTCACACTCATCTCTGCGCAATATCGTCTCACACTCATCTCTGGGCAATATCGTCTCTCACACTCTTCTCTGCGTAATATCGTCCCTCACACTCATCTCTGCGTAATATCGTCCCTCACACTCATCTCTGCGTAATATCGTCCCTCACACTCATCTCTGCGTAATATCGTCTCTCACACTCTTCTCTGGGTAATATCGTCCCTCACACTCATCTCTGCGTAATATCGTCCCTCACACTCATCTCTGCGTAATATCGTCCCTCACACTCATCTCTGGGCAATATCGTCTCTCACACTCTTCTCTGCGTAATATCGTCCCTCACACTCATCTCTGCGTATTATCGTCCCTCACACTCATCTCTGCGTAATATCGTCTCTTACACTCATCTCTGCGTAATATCGTCCCTCACACTCATCTCTGGGCAATATCGTCTCTCACACTCATCTCTGCGTAATATCGTCTCTCACTCTTCTCTGCGTAATATCGTCTCTCACACTCTTCTCTGCGTAATATCGTCCCTCACACTCATCTCTGCATAATATCGTCCCTCACACTCATCTCTGCGTAATATCGTCTCTTACACTCATCTCTGCGTAATATCGTCCCTCACACTCATCTCTGCGTAATATCGTCTCTCACACTCATCTCTGGGTAATATCGTCTCTCACACTCATCTCTGGGTAATATCGTCTCTCACACTCATCTCTGGGTAATATCGTCTCACACTCATCTCTGGGCAATATCGTCTCTCACACTCTTCTCTGGGTAATATCGTCTCTCACACTCATCTCTGGGTAATGTCATCTCTCACACTCATCTCTGGGTAATATCGTCTCTCACTCTTCTCTGGGTAATATCGTCTCACACTCATCTCTGGGTAATGTCATCTCTCACACTCATCTCTGCGTAATATCGTCCCTCACACATCTCTGGGTAATATCGTCTCTCACACTTCTCTGGGTAATATCGTCTCTCACACTCATCTCTGCGTAATATCGTCTCTCACACTCATCTCTGGGTAATATCGTCTCTCACTCTTCTCTGGGTAATATCGTCTCACACTCATCTCTGGGTAATGTCATCTCTCACACTCATCTCTGGGTAATATCGTCTCACACTCATCTCTGGGTAATATCGTCTCTCACTCTTCTCTGGGTAATATCGTCTCACACTCATCTCTGGGTAATGTCATCTCTCACACTCATCTCTGCGTAATATCGTCCCTCACACATCTCTGGGTAATATCGTCTCTCACTCTTCTCTGGGTAATATCGTCTCACACTCATCTCTGGGTAATATCGTCTCTCACACTCATCTCTGGGTAATGTCATCTCTCACACTCATCTCTGGGTAATATCATCTCTCACACTCATCTCTGGGTAATGTCATCTCTCACACTCTTCTCTGGGTAATATCGTCTCTCACTCTTCTCTGGGTAATATCACCTCTCTCACACTCATCTCTGGGTAATATCGTCTCTCACACTCATCTCTGGGTAATATCGTCTCACACTCTTCTCTGGGTAATATCGTCTCACACTCTTCTCTGGGTAATATCGTCTCACACTCTTCTCTGGGTAATATCGTCTCTCACACTCTTCTCTGGGTAATATCACCTCTCTCACACTCATCTCTGGGTAATATCGTCTCTCACACTTCTCTGCGTAATATCGTCTCTCACACTCATCTCTGGGTAATATCGTCTCTCACACTCTTCTCTAGGTAATGTCATCTCTCACACTCTTCTCTGGGTAATATCGTCTCTCACACTCTTCTCTGGGTAATATCGTCTCTCACACTCTTCTCTGGGTAATATCGTCTCTCACACTCTTCTCTGGGTAATATCGTCTCTCACACTCTTCTCTGGGTAATATCGTCTCTCACGCTTCTCTGGGTAATATCGTCTCTCACACTCTTCTCTGTGTAATATCGTCCCTCACACTCATCTCTGGGTAATATCACCTCTCTCACACTCATCTCTGTGTAATGTCGTCTCTCACTCTTCTCTGGGTAATATCATCTCACACACTCATCTCTGCGTAATATCGTCCCTCACACTCATCTCTGCGTAATATCGTCTCTCACACTCATCTCTGGGCAATATCGTCTCTCACACTCTTCTCTGCGTAATATCGTCCCTCACACTCATCTCTGCGTAATATCGTCCCTCACACTCATCTCTGCGTAATATCGTCCCTCACACTCATCTCTGCGTAATATCGTCTCTCACACTCTTCTCTGGGTAATATCGTCCCTCACACTCATCTCTGCGTAATATCGTCCCTCACACTCATCTCTGCGTAATATCGTCCCTCACACTCATCTCTGGGCAATATCGTCTCTCACACTCTTCTCTGCGTAATATCGTCCATCACACTCATCTCTGCGTATTATCGTCCCTCACACTCATCTCTGCGTAATATCGTCTCTTACACTCATCTCTGCGTAATATCGTCCCTCACACTCATCTCTGGGCAATATCGTCTCTCACACTCATCTCTGCGTAATATCGTCTCTCACTCTTCTCTGCGTAATATCGTCTCTCACACTCTTCTCTGCGTAATATCGTCCCTCACACTCATCTCTGCATAATATCGTCCCTCACACTCATCTCTGCGTAATATCGTCTCACACTCTTCTCTGGGTAATATCGTCTCACACTCTTCTCTGGGTAATATCGTCTCACACTCATCTCTGGGTAATATCGTCTCTCACACTCTTCTCTGGGTAATATCGTCCCTCACACTCATCTCTGGGTAATATCGTCTCTCACACTTCTCTGCGTAATATCGTCTCTCACACTCATCTCTGGGTAATATCGTCTCTCACACTCATCTCTGGGTAATATCGTCTCTCACACTCTTCTCTGGGTAATATCGTCTCACACTCTTCTCTGGGTAATATCGTCTCTCACACTCATCTCTGGGTAATATCGTCTCTCACACTTCTCTGGGTAATATCGTCTCTCACACTCTTCTCTGGGTAATATCGTCTCTCACACTTCTCTGGGTAATATCGTCTCTCACACTCTTCTCTGGGTAATATCGTCTCTCACACTCTTCTCTGGGTAATATCGTCTCTCACGCTTCTCTGGGTAATATCGTCTCACACACTCATCTCTGGGTAATATCGTCTCTCACACTCATCTCTGGGTAATATCGTCTCACACACTCTTCTCTGGGTAATATCGTCTCTCACACTCTTCTCTGGGTAATATCGTCTCACACTCATCTCTGGGCAATATCGTCTCTCACACTCTTCTCTGGGTAATATCGTCTCTCACACTCTTCTCTGGGTAATGTCATCTCTCACACTCTTCTCTGGGTAATATCGTCTCACACTCATCTCTGGGTAATGTCATCTCTCACACTCATCTCTGCGTAATATCGTCCCTCACACATCTCTGGGTAATATCGTCTCTCACACTTCTCTGGGTAATATCGTCTCTCACACTCATCTCTGCGTAATATCGTCTCTCACACTCATCTCTGGGTAATATCGTCTCTCACACTCTTCTCTGGGTAATATCGTCTCACACTCTTCTCTGGGTAATATCGTCTCTCACTCTTCTCTGGGTAATATCGTCT
>NW_027464407.1:0-64103 GCF_050947455.1 Rhinoderma darwinii
CCAGTATCAGGAGAAAATTATAGAGCACCTCCTGTTTGACTCCCCCGCACCTGGAGACTCCTTTGAGTCGAAGAATGTCAAAAGGCTCACTGAGCGCCACTTCCTTCACCCCGTCCCTGCCACTGAGAGTAAGGAATACCCCCAAAGGAGATGCCGGGTGTGCAGTAAACACGGAAGGAGGAGGGATACCCGGTTTTACTTTCAAATCCAGGCCTGTGCAACTACCCCTGTTTTGAGACCTACCACACCGTTTCTAATTATTTATTTTATCTATAATTTAGGGAACACCAAAATGGGTGGGGTGGGGGGATTCTTTTTAGGGAGTCAATTTCATTTATTCATATTTTATTTTTCGTTTCTGAGCTTTCCAAGGGAGGGAGGGATTCTCACGGGGAGGTAGTAAAGTATTTATTTCAGGCTATAAAACTAATTTTCCCCTTTTTTTTTCTTTCTTTTTTTTATACATTTCTTGGACAATTAAATCCAGGACTTGATCACTCACAAATGAATACTGTTTATTGTGCAGGAGCCCACATCTGTCTATTCAGAACATGGACCCCACAAGTGTTCTTGAAATAAAAAATAAATGTGGGCATTGCATTTATTAGTAGATAAATCCAACACCTGCGGCCCGTGCCGTCCCTGAATTAGTGGAAGTCGTGCATTTTAGCAATGGTTACAAGAATAAATTGGGGATGTATTTCCTTTTTCTTATGACTATGTCCTGCCACATACAGCGGTTACATTCCTAATTCTGTACCGTGATACGGGCATGATATTTTTTTTTTGGAGGATCTCTAATAATCGAGCTGTTCCTTATCAATACACCATGGGCTTTGTTACGGTTCTTCTGGAAATACTGACATAATTTTGGGGATTAGTGATCCTTTACTGTTCCTATAGATGGTTTTGGACACTGTCCCTTTATATATTCTGTAGGTGATTGGTTGTCTTGTGCACATAGCGGTTCCTACCTTGCCGGGCAGGGGCCTGTTATGGTGTACCGCGTCACTTGGCACATTCGTCCCTCATAAGGATTGATGGAGCTAAAGAGACGTTGTACAACCAGTCACTGAAAAAAAAAAAACCTTGTCATGACAGCCCTGCAGGTGTTCTTCTATCTAGTGAACAGACTCGAGTTTGCAACATAGTTGGATACATTTTCCTCCATTTGTTTGAAGATATTGCCCGTCACTCCAGTACAGTTTATTTTTTCCTCTCTGACTGATTTTATATTAGGACAGAATTCTGTCCACAATGACATCATAATGGCACCAACTGCTTCTTCAGCAAGACATAGTCATAAGTACAGGCAAATACGTCTATAGCAACATGTATCCATTATGAATACACGGCTTCACTTCTCTTCTGTATGCCACACAAATTTATTAATGTGGCATATTTCTAACAAAATAACCTTCTACCACGTCTCCTCTATTTCATGTGGAAACGTAATAAGAGTTTGAAGAAAACATTATATACCCATAGTGTCTGAAATGATACCCATTATTTCCTCCTTTCAAAATTTTTTGGTCCGCATGCCCACTACACCACTAGATGAATACCTTTAGGGGTTTAGTTTTTAAAATGGGGTCATTTCTGCGTGGTTTTTTTTTTTGTTCAGGCAGCTCAATGCCTCTAAATGCATGATATGGGGCCTAGAATTTATTCAATTGTGCCCTGAAAGCCAAAGGGTGCTCCCTCTCTTTTTGGCCCAGCCACACGTCTAATAAGCAGATTGGGGCAACAATGAGAGTATTTTTGAAAACAGGAGAAACAGGGTGATAGATTTTGGGGTGTGTTTCTTCATTCTTATGGTCGCTTTACACAGAAATCGGTCTTCAAAGTGATACTTTTATGAAAAAAGTGATTTTTTATTTTTTTTCACCTGCTATGCATTAAATTTAGCAAAAAACTGTGGGGTCAAAATACCCAGTACACCCCTAGATAAATACCTTAAGGGGTCTAGTTTTCTAAATGGGGTCGTTTATGGGGAGTTTCTATCGTTCTGGTAGCTCAAACCTCTCCAAATATACAGTGGGGCATAAAACATTTTCAAGCAAAATATGAGACCTGAAAGTCTCCGGGTGTTCCCTTCCTTTCGGGCCCTGCCGTGTGTCCAGGCAATGCATTAGGGTCACAATGTGGGCATTTTTGAAAACAGGAGAAACAGGGTGATAGATTTTGGGGTGTGTTTCTTCATTCTCATGGTCGCTTTACACAGAAATCGGTCTTCAAAGTTATACTTTTATGAAAAAAGTGAGATTATGTTTTTTTACACCTGCTTTGCATGAATTCTTACAAAAAAACTGTGGGGTCAAAATACTTACAACACCCCTTAATAAATACCTTAAGGGGTGTAGTTTGCAAAATGGGGTCACTTGTGGGGGTTTCCACCATTCTGACACCTATGAGCCTCTGAAAACCTGGCTTGGTGCAGGAAAACCAAATGTACTTCAAAATGTCTAAAATTATTACTAAACTTGTAAGTCTTCTAAATTGCTCAAAATTTTTTTTTATTTTTTTTAAAAGTGCTGCCAAAATAGAGTAAAGAGATGGAAATATATATTTAATAAAAAAAATTGTACTGTATGTATGTACATATGTGACATATTGGCGTTAAAAATAGGGAAAAATGATAATTTTTACAAAATTTCTTCATTTTTTAATTTTTTTTATTAATTTCCGTAAATCGTATCAGTCTACTTTTACCACTAAAATAAAGTACAACATGTGACGAAAAAACAGTGTCAGAATTTTCTTGGATATTCAAAACTTTCGCTGAGTTATTCTCTGATAAAGTTACACATTCCAGATTTAACAAATCTGGCTTGGTCATTAAAGAGGCTCTGTCACCAGATTTTGCAACCCCTATCTGCTATTGCAGCAGATAGGCGCTGCAATGTAGATTACAGTAACGTTTTTATTTTTAAAAAACGAGCATTTTTGGACAAGTTATGACCATTTTCGTATTTATGCAAATGAGGCTTGCAAAAGTACAACTGGGCGTGTTGAAAAGTAAAAGTACAACTGGGCGTGTATTATGTGCGTACATCGGGGCGTGTTTACTACTTTTACTAGCTGGCCGTTCTGATGAGAAGTATCATCCACTTCTCTTCACAACGCCCAGCTTCTGGCAGTGCAGACACAGCCGTGTTCTCCAGAGATCACGCTGTGTCGTCACTCACAGGTCCTGCATCGTGTCAGACGAGCGAGGACACATCGACACCAGAGGCTACAGATGATTCTGCAGCAGCATCGGCGTTTGCAGGTAAGTCGATGTAGCTACTTACCTGCAAATGCTGATGCTGCTGCAGAATCAACTGTAGCCTCTGGTGCCGACACGATGCAGGACCTGTAAGTGACGTCACAGATCTGCACTGCCAGAAGCTGGGCGTTCTGAAGAGAAGTGGATGATACTTCTCATCAGAAAGCCCAGCTAGTAAAAGTAGTAAACACGCCCCGATGTACGCACATAATACACGCCCAGTTGTACTTTTACTTTTCAACACGCCCAGTTGTACTTTTGCAAGCCTCATTTGCATAAATACGAAAATGGTCATAATTTGGCCAAAAATGCTCGTTTTTTAAAAATAAAAACGTTACTGTAATCTACATTGCAGCGCCTATCTGTTGCAATAGCAGATAGGGGTTGCAAAATCTGGTGACAGAGCCTCTTTAAGGCCCAAACAGGCCCGGTCATTAAGGGGTTAAAAGTATATATAAATATAAAGTGAAAATAACTAAATAAACTTATAATAATAATAATATAATAAGTGGATATAAGATAAATTGTGTGTGAGTGCCCTCCTGTGGTTATTTAAAAAAATTTACCACAGGAGGTAAAGAGTAATAACTATAATAATTATTTAAGTACATATACAGTGTAGACGATATAAAAAAATATATAACACTTTCTTTATACATATCTATAATAGTATAATACAACGCCTCCATATAGATATACAAATATTTTATTCAGTATGAGAAGTATACATAAACATAAATATAAAAAATGTGTATATATGTAATAAATATAAAAATAAAAATAAATAAATAAGAAAAATAAAGATAAATATAAAAGTAGAGATAACAATAATAATAATAATAAAAAGTGATTAGGGTGTACATAAGTACACAATATACAGTAATGTGTAGTAAGGTGATAAGGTGCCAAAAAGGAAGGCACAAAAAATAAATAAAAAATAATTTATTTATATTTTATAAAAATATATATCATAAAAGTAGAACAAGTGAAAATGAATAAAATAATATCCAACATAATAAATTACAACCACTGTTATAAGAAACATCTGACAACATCAGAATATAAATAGTATGGTAGAAAATACTCAATAGGGAAACAAATACAATATAATCATCGTCCTGTTCTTTTGTAACTCATTCATGAATCAATATTTGCTGTTGACATGTTCATGAAGACCAAACAGAGATATCAAATCAGGAAAGAAATCTAGGCATGGACAAAGATAAAAACAAAAGCACTTTATTATCATAAGAAAGACAATATAAAAGAATAAAAAGGTAGAGATATTAAAGGAATGCCGCAAAACTTAATTTCTCATTTAAGCCCCTTGGGGCCATAGAACCCAGAGTCGTGATCCATCTGCATTCCCTTTGTGCTAGTAATGTCTTTGCATCTCCACCTCTGACACCACAATGTACCCTGTCAATTCCTCTAACTCTGAAACTTTTAGGGTCTCCCCCATGACACAATTTAAAATGTTTGGGAATCGTTTTTAGAAGAGTTAGGTCCTCAATTCCTTTAGCAGCCTTTATCTCCCTCACGTGTTCCCGAACTCGGATTCTTAGTTGCCTGCTTGTTAGGCCAACATAGATCTTGGAACAACTACAAGTAGCGTAATACACCACAAACGTGGAGCTACATGATATGTATTCCAAGATCTTAAAAGTTTGTTCACCTCCTGCCGATTCGAAAGTCGTTGCTCGAACAATATTGGCACAGGCCACACAGTCACCACAAGGGTAACAACCCTGGGTGGGGCCTCTAGATGAAAAGGGACAAATTTGCTTTGGAACGTAATGACTTTTAATTAAGATATCCTTCAAATTCTTGCATCTCCTTGCTGTCATTTGGGGATTTGCTGATAGGGTTTTCGCAAACACCTGTTCTGTTTGTAATATAGGCCAATGCTTTTTCGGAATTGACCTCATCGTCTGCCATTGAGTATTAAAGGTTGATATAAATCTGACCACGTTGTTATCATTCAGTTTTTTCTCAGCCCTTGCTGGATGTAACAGGGCTTTCCTATCGGTGTTTTTGGCTCGTCTATAGCCATTTTTAATACTTCTTTGACTATATCCTCTTTCCTGGAATCTAGACTTTAGGTCTCTAGCTTGAGTCTCGAATTTTGTGTTTGATGAACAGATCCGCCTCATCCTGATGAACTGCCCAACTAGGACAGCCTTAAAAGTGGAATGTATGTGTGCCGACGTAGCATGTAGCAACGAGTTCGTGGAAGTCTCCTTTCTGAACACATCCGTCTGTAGCACCCCATCGGTGTCTACTTCAATGGATATGTCCAGAAAGTTGACCTTGTATTTATCGGCAACATACGTGAGTTTAATATTGCGATCATTGGTATTTAGTTCCTGCATGAACTGCGAAAGTTGTATCTCAGTCCCCTGCCAGATAATCAATAGATCGTCAATATAACGTAACCAACACTGCACATGGTCCACGGAGTGGGCGCCGTCACCATGCAAAACCTGCCTCTCCCAAGCTCCAAGAAACAGGTTCGCATATGATGGCGCACACGTCGTCCCCATGGCAGTGCCTTGTTTCTGCAAATAGAATACATCCCTAAACACAAACAAGTTGTGAGTCAGAATGTACTCCAGCAGTTCCACAAGTATATCACATATCTGGCTGTCCCAGTTGCTCATTCCCAGGAAAAGGCGGACCGCCTCAATTCCGTCCCTATGTCTGATGCAGGTATAGAGGCACTCTATGTCAGCTGTCACTAAAACCATATCAGGTTCCAATGTAATCTCATCAATGCGAGTGAGTACATCTGTGGTATCCTTTACATAAGAGGGCAAGCATTCGACCAGCGGTTTTAAATAATAATCAATGAATTTACATAAAGGCTCGCACAATCCGCCAATCCCTGACACAATAGGTCTTCCGGGGGGATTTATAAGGCTTTTATGTACCTTTGGTAATAAGTAAAAGGTTGGGATCTTAGGGAAAGTCACAGTTAACCCTTCACAGATCTTTTTAGTAATTATCCCCTTTAGTAATTATCCGAGTTAGGGAAAATTTTGAACTTGGCCGAGTCTCCGGGTGTTCCCTTCCTTTCGGGCCCTGCCGTGTGTCCAGGCAATGCATTAGGGTCACAATGTGGGCATTTTTGAAAACAGGAGAAACAGGGTGATAGATTTTGGGGTGTGTTTCTTCATTCTCATGGTCGCTTTACACAGAAATCGGTCTTCAAAGTTATACTTTTATGAAAAAAGTGAGATTATGTTTTTTTACACCTGCTTTGCATGAATTCTTACAAAAAAACTGTGGGGTCAAAATACTTACAACACCCCTTAATAAATACCTTAAGGGGTGTAGTTTGCAAAATGGGGTCACTTGTGGGGGTTTCCACCATTCTGACACCTATGAGCCTCTGAAAACCTGGCTTGGTGCAGGAAAACCAAATGTACTTCAAAATGTCTAAAATTATTACTAAACTTGTAAGTCTTCTAAATTGCTCAAAATTTTTTTTTATTTTTTTTAAAAGTGCTGCCAAAATAGAGTAAAGAGATGGAAATATATATTTAATAAAAAAAATTGTACTGTATGTATGTACATATGTGACATATTGGCGTTAAAAATAGGGAAAAATGATAATTTTTACAAAATTTCTTCATTTTTTAATTTTTTTTATTAATTTCCGTAAATCGTATCAGTCTACTTTTACCACTAAAATAAAGTACAACATGTGACGAAAAAACAGTGTCAGAATTTTCTTGGATATTCAAAACTTTCGCTGAGTTATTCTCTGATAAAGTTACACATTCCAGATTTAACAAATCTGGCTTGGTCATTAAAGAGGCTCTGTCACCAGATTTTGCAACCCCTATCTGCTATTGCAGCAGATAGGCGCTGCAATGTAGATTACAGTAACGTTTTTATTTTTAAAAAACGAGCATTTTTGGACAAGTTATGACCATTTTCGTATTTATGCAAATGAGGCTTGCAAAAGTACAACTGGGCGTGTTGAAAAGTAAAAGTACAACTGGGCGTGTATTATGTGCGTACATCGGGGCATGTTTACTACTTTTACTAGCTGGCCGTTCTGATGAGAAGTATCATCCACTTCTCTTCACAACGCCCAGCTTCTGGCAGTGCAGACACAGCCGTGTTCTCCAGAGATCACGCTGTGTCGTCACTCACAGGTCCTGCATCGTGTCAGACGAGCGAGGACACATCGACACCAGAGGCTACAGATGATTCTGCAGCAGCATCGGCGTTTGCAGGTAAGTCGATGTAGCTACTTACCTGCAAATGCTGATGCTGCTGCAGAATCAACTGTAGCCTCTGGTGCCGACACGATGCAGGACCTGTAAGTGACGTCACAGATCTGCACTGCCAGAAGCTGGGCGTTCTGAAGAGAAGTGGATGATACTTCTCATCAGAAAGCCCAGCTAGTAAAAGTAGTAAACACGCCCCGATGTACGCACATAATACACGCCCAGTTGTACTTTTACTTTTCAACACGCCCAGTTGTACTTTTGCAAGCCTCATTTGCATAAATACGAAAATGGTCATAATTTGGCCAAAAATGCTCGTTTTTTAAAAATAAAAACGTTACTGTAATCTACATTGCAGCGCCTATCTGCTGCAATAGCAGATAGGGGTTGCAAAATCTGGTGACAGAGCCTCTTTAAGGCCCAAACAGGCCCGGTCATTAAGGGGTTAAAAGTATATATAAATATAAAGTGAAAATAACTAAATAAACTTATAATAATAATAATATAATAAGTGGATATAAGATAAATTGTGTGTGAGTGCCCTCCTGTGGTTATTTAAAAAAATTTACCACAGGAGGTAAAGAGTAATAACTATAATAATTATTTAAGTACATATACAGTGTAGACGATATAAAAAAATATATAACACTTTCTTTATACATATCTATAATAGTATAATACAACGCCTCCATATAGATATACAAATATTTTATTCAGTATGAGAAGTATACATAAACATAAATATAAAAAATGTGTATATATGTAATAAATATAAAAATAAAAATAAATAAATAAGAAAAATAAAGATAAATATAAAAGTAGAGATAACAATAATAATAATAATAAAAAGTGATTAGGGTGTACATAAGTACACAATATACAGTAATGTGTAGTAAGGTGATAAGGTGCCAAAAAGGAAGGCACAAAAAATAAATAAAAAATAATTTATTTATATTTTATAAAAATATATATCATAAAAGTAGAACAAGTGAAAATGAATAAAATAATATCCAACATAATAAATTACAACCACTGTTATAAGAAACATCTGACAACATCAGAATATAAATAGTATGGTAGAAAATACTCAATAGGGAAACAAATACAATATAATCATCGTCCTGTTCTTTTGTAACTCATTCATGAATCAATATTTGCTGTTGACATGTTCATGAAGACCAAACAGAGATATCAAATCAGGAAAGAAATCTAGGCATGGACAAAGATAAAAACAAAAGCACTTTATTATCATAAGAAAGACAATATAAAAGAATAAAAAGGTAGAGATATTAAAGGAATGCCGCAAAACTTAATTTCTCATTTAAGCCCCTTGGGGCCATAGAACCCAGAGTCGTGATCCATCTGCATTCCCTTTGTGCTAGTAATGTCTTTGCATCTCCACCTCTGACACCACAATGTACCCTGTCAATTCCTCTAACTCTGAAACTTTTAGGGTCTCCCCCATGACACAATTTAAAATGTTTGGGAATCGTTTTTAGAAGAGTTAGGTCCTCAATTCCTTTAGCAGCCTTTATCTCCCTCACGTGTTCCCGAACTCGGATTCTTAGTTGCCTGCTTGTTAGGCCAACATAGATCTTGGAACAACTACAAGTAGCGTAATACACCACAAACGTGGAGCTACATGATATGTATTCCAAGATCTTAAAAGTTTGTTCACCTCCTGCCGATTCGAAAGTCGTTGCTCGAACAATATTGGCACAGGCCACACAGTCACCACAAGGGTAACAACCCTGGGTGGGGCCTCTAGATGAAAAGGGACAAATTTGCTTTGGAACGTAATGACTTTTAATTAAGATATCCTTCAAATTCTTGCATCTCCTTGCTGTCATTTGGGGATTTGCTGATAGGGTTTTCGCAAACACCTGTTCTGTTTGTAATATAGGCCAATGCTTTTTCGGAATTGACCTCATCGTCTGCCATTGAGTATTAAAGGTTGATATAAATCTGACCACGTTGTTATCATTCAGTTTTTTCTCAGCCCTTGCTGGATGTAACAGGGCTTTCCTATCGGTGTTTTTGGCTCGTCTATAGCCATTTTTAATACTTCTTTGACTATATCCTCTTTCCTGGAATCTAGACTTTAGGTCTCTAGCTTGAGTCTCGAATTTTGTGTTTGATGAACAGATCCGCCTCATCCTGATGAACTGCCCAACTAGGACAGCCTTAAAAGTGGAATGTATGTGTGCCGACGTAGCATGTAGCAACGAGTTCGTGGAAGTCTCCTTTCTGAACACATCCGTCTGTAGCACCCCATCGGTGTCTACTTCAATGGATATGTCCAGAAAGTTGACCTTGTATTTATCGGCAACATACGTGAGTTTAATATTGCGATCATTGGTATTTAGTTCCTGCATGAACTGCGAAAGTTGTATCTCAGTCCCCTGCCAGATAATCAATAGATCGTCAATATAACGTAACCAACACTGCACATGGTCCACGGAGTGGGCGCCGTCACCATGCAAAACCTGCCTCTCCCAAGCTCCAAGAAACAGGTTCGCATATGATGGCGCACACGCCGTCCCCATGGCAGTGCCTTGTTTCTGCAAATAGAATACATCCCTAAACACAAACAAGTTGTGAGTCAGAATGTACTCCAGCAGTTCCACAAGTATATCACATATCTGGCTGTCCCAGTTGCTCATTCCCAGGAAAAGGCGGACCGCCTCAATTCCGTCCCTATGTCTGATGCAGGTATAGAGGCACTCTATGTCAGCTGTCACTAAAACCATATCAGGTTCCAATGTAATCTCATCAATGCGAGTGAGTACATCTGTGGTATCCTTTACATAAGAGGGCAAGCATTCGACCAGCGGTTTTAAATAATAATCAATGAATTTACATAAAGGCTCGCACAATCCGCCAATCCCTGACACAATAGGTCTTCCGGGGGGATTTATAAGGCTTTTATGTACCTTTGGTAATAAGTAAAAGGTTGGGATCTTAGGGAAAGTCACAGTTAACCCTTCACAGATCTTTTTAGTAATTATCCCCTTTAGTAATTATCCGAGTTAGGGAAAATTTTGAACTTGGCCGAGGACAGCCAAGTTCAAAATTTTCCCCAACTCGGAGGCAAAGCTCCCCACTGGATTGTGTGTCAGTTTAGAATAAGTCTGTCTGTCTTTCAATTGCCTAAAGACCTCTTTTTCATATAGGGAGACGGGCCAGATGACAATGTTACCCCCTTTGTCCGCTGCCTTATACACTACATCCTCATATGACTGTAGCTCTTTCAGAGCTGTCCGTTGGGATGCTGTCAGATTGTCTATTAGTTGAAATTGATTTAAAATCATCCATCACCAATCTCGTAAAAATCTCTACCTGTGGGCAGATGGACAAAGGGGGAAACCGTGTTGAACGAGGTAATACCGACCGTGGGAACGTACCTTGTTCTTGACTCTGTTCCCTTAATAAGTCCTCGAGGGCTAATAGCGTTTCTTGTTCCATGTCACTGTTCAGTCCCCATTCAACTTCACCCCTGCTGTGTAGTTTTTTTTAAATCAGTTTACGTGAGAACAGATGCAGATCTTTTAATGCTGTAAAGTAATCAAAAGAATTACTCGGAGAAAAGGTCAGTCCCTTGCTTAAAATATAGTGTTGTGTGTCAGAGAGTAACAAATAGAGAAAAAACCACGGCGCCACATAGTGAAGTAGGTTAGGATAAGCTAATGGAGGATAGAAGATACCATGCTCACCAGAAAGCCATAGGTAATGCGCGAGGAAACAGAGTCCACAGTTGCTGCTGCCAGATCCGGACCGGTGACCAGAGGTACCGCTGGTGTATAGTGGATAAATGTAGAAAAAGAGGGGATCTGTATTGGCGCTGCTGAGTGGACCAAGTACAATGGAGAAACGAGTAGTCTCTTCCTTAGTTTAAATAATTGCTTTATTGCAACGCGTTTCGACGCCGAACTGGCGTCTTCATCAGGCATAAAATTTAGTTTAAAACATGCTGGTATATATATACAACACTGGATACTGATTGGCCCAGTTCAGATGGAACAGAATTGCCAAAAAAAACGCCAAAACATGGCGGGTCAAAGTTCAAACAAATATCAGGCAAAATAACAGTAATAGTCAAATTGAATATCGATTAGAATGGGAACATATAGTTAAATGAATAAAAACTCGGGATATTAAAATACAGAATAAAAGATGTTTTGCGTGATTTTTATATAAGTCAAATGTTGTAACGGCACCGAGAACGTAAATATTTTAAGTAAAGAGGTTTTTCATAATATGGTCGGTGTGTCAGAGAGGACATGCGAAGACAAATTAATTACCTCGATTGTTTTTATACTTCTTCCCTCCTTGGAATGCAGATGTCATTTTACGTTTGGTCACTTGTTTTTCCCTATTTCTTCTTGGGAAACTAGGTTCTTGAGCACTCTGTGATACATCCGTGTTGCGTCTATCTCGTATGGACTCATCGTTAGAGGCCAATGAAGAGACCGAACCTGATCTTGAACGAGAGAGCGAGTGTGGTCGTGGTCGTCGCCACTTATAAACTCTATTTTGCAGAAAGTCGTTCGTGTCTCTCTGAAATTTGGTTGTTTTTATGGAACAAACATCTTGTTCCCATTTTTGAAACTCCCTGTCAAGATCAGTGTTTAGTTTGTCCAGTGCCTCATTGGACAGATCTTTCTTGATTTTATTCTGAATCTCTTCGATTTCAGTTTCTAACTCAATAAGAGTTTTTTGATTAGCCTGAATCAATAGACTCATGTATCCTTTTGAGCAAGTTGAAGACAACTCCTCCCATTTATTTTTAAATGTATCATCTTCGATGATAAACGAGGGAAAGACTTGAACCATAATTCCTCTGGGAATAAGACCCTTTGAAAGAACTCTGGTTCTTTGTTTAAGTAGCACCTTGAGTCTACTAATATCATCCCTCATATCTCTACCATTAGTGTCTAAAATAAAATTTAGATCCTCTTTAAAAACCTCATTAATTTGCGAGAGCCAGGATTGGTCTCGCATGCGGAAGTCCATAGTGGGCCTGGAGCCAACAGCTGTGGAAAGCACACAGAAAAATACTATTATTAGACAAGACAGTCTCGCAGGACATATGAATGTAAGGGTGGGAAACAGAGGTAGCAACCACCCACTTTATCAAAGATAAAGACTCCAAATCATTAATATATAAACAAGAGAAACAAGAAGTCCATAAGTATCAAAAGAAGTTGAAAGTAGAAAATCTTTATTACAAATCAAAAAACATGAGAATCTAAAACAAGTCTTTATAACTGGATCACAATATAATACCATATATCACAGATAGGTAAACAATGTAAAGTATACCAAGGAACACATAAACATAGTATCCCAAAACAGAAAGGTATGCAAGGTATTCAGAAATAGAGGGCATATGTCAGGTAAAACCAACAATAAAATTGAAGTCTACACCTAATAAGCATAAATAGCGTGAATGGTATCTAAATAACCTGACATAGTCTCCATAATGTGCTTACCCATATTTCCGTAGTGTAGTGGTATGACCGAGAGGATAAGGTAGTGCCCCGACGCGCGTTTCACGTGTAGCTTTTTCAAGGGGTGCCATTCTTGTGTCCATGTCTAGTTTAAATAGTAAACCCTGGTGATCATGTGGTCTGTTATTGGCCAATCCATGCCAGTCATCATGGCGCTCGTGCGTGATTATTGAGGAGAGCGCGAGATCCCCATCGTCGGGCGTCATCGCCAGACAGCGCATGCGCGAATCCCAGGACGCGTCACCAGGGAGACGGCGCATGCGCATAGAGCGATAACTGACGGCCGACGGGGGAGGTCCGCAACCCTCATCACTGCACGAGCGCAGCCCCAGTTACAGTACAAGGCGTGAGTATAACTCAAATATATGTATCCCTAATTAGTTAAATGTTACATTCAAAGGACGTTGAAGTGTAAACCTGCGGTGTAATATGTGAATGTAAATGAAAAATGGACTATAAAGACAATATAACCTGATCCTTAATATCTGTGCGCGTGTTATTTGCAGAAGGATCTAGCTGTGATTTGATCTGTTTATGCGGAATATTGGGCGTGGTTAGGGGGCGTGGCTTAAAAATGTCACTCTTTTCAGAACACTCTTTTCCGAATTCAAAAGTTGGAAGGTATGGAGTATCACACATAAAAAAGGCTTATATACAGGGCCCCAGCAGACGGTATGACACTTTCTAGGTGTAACGTCCGTGGTTGCTGACCACGAACTCCTTCCATCCATTCGACGCCCTTCTCTCCAGAGATGTCTGCACATACGGCCGTACTGTTCCACAGTGACCACCAGGGTGCGCTCGCAAGCTCAGTCCAGACTTAAAGAGGCTCTATCACCACATTATAAGTGCCCTATCTCCTATATAAGGAGATCGGCGCTGTAATGTAGGTGACAGTAATGCTTTTTATTTTGAAAAACTATCTATTTTAAACCACTTTAAAAGCGATTTTTAGCTTTATGCTAATGAGTTTCTTAATGCCCAAGTGGGCGTGTTTACGTTAGACCAAGTGGGCGTTGTACAGAGGAGTGTATGAAACTGACCAATCAGCGTCATGTACTTCTCTCCATTCATTTACACTGCACTAGCGATATAGTTATATCGCTACGTGCAGCTTCATACACACATATTTAACATTACTACAGTGTCCTGATAATGAATATACATCACTACCAGTCTGGACGTGATGTTTAGAATCCTGACACTTCTGAATCTTTTCTGTGAGATTCCAGAAAGGCAAGCGTAATCTCGTTTGAAATGACAGGTTACATCGTAATCTCGCGAGATTACGCTTGCCTTGCTGGAATCTGCACATAGCGATATAACTATATCGCTAGTGCAGTGTAAATGAATGGAGAAGTGCAATACGCTGATTGGTCAGCGTCATACACTCCTCTGTACAACACCCACCTGGTCTAACGTAAAAACACACCCACTTTGGCATAAAGAAACTCATTAGCATGAAGCTAAAAATCGCTCATAAAGTGGTTTAAAATAGATCGTTTTTCTAAATAAAAAGCATTACTGTCACCTAAATTATAGCGCCGATCTCCTTATATAGGAGATAGGGCACTTATAATCTGGTGAAAGAGCCTCTTTAAGCCAAAGTGCACGCAGGTGTGAGATTTGAGCTGATTGCTCGTAGAGCACCCTAGGCTATAAGAAGGGACCAGCCCCTTCCTCCCATGCCTGAGCGTTGTTGTCGTTATCCTAGTATGTCTATGCAAATGGTCTCCTAGTGTCTTGCAGTTCCCAGTGTTTCCCGTACCTCTATCCCGTGCTATCCTGGTCAAGTGCCATGCTGAGCTGTAGTCATGCTGTGCTGCATACCACGTCTGTTCTGCTACACCACGCCTGACGTCTGCCTGCTGCCTAGTCCCAGCCGAGCCTGTCTTGCTACTGTCCGAGCTGCCACAGGTACCCTATACGAACTATAGACTGTTACCTGCACCCTGTTGGCCAGCTGCCATACCGCCAAGGCGGTACGGCCCAGTGGGTCGACGAACCCAACGTGACAATAGGCTTAAATACAGGGCCCCAGCATAAAGTATCACATGATAGACTTAGATACAGGGCCCTAGCATACAGTATTACACATGAAAGGATTAGATATACACCTCAACATACAATATCACACAGGATAAGATTAGATACAGGGCACAGCAGGGAGTATCACACATGAAATGTTTAGATACAGGGCCCAAGCAGTCAGTATCCATATACTTACCCTCCTCGTTCCCGAGCCCTCTTCAGGCACTGGATCCTGACACTGTGTAGCGTTGCAACATTATGAGCACCACGCATTCAACCTCATGATGCTGAACGGCATCTGGTCTTATCGCTGAGTAGGGAGAGTAAAAGGCAGATTCCCATCTCCCTTGGACATTCCGGACAAGACCATTACTAATATATATATATATACTACCGTTCAAAAGTTTAGGGTCACTTAGAAATGTCCTTATTTTTGAAAGAAAAGAACAGTTTTTTTCAATGAAGATAACATTAAATTAATCAGAAATACACTCTATACATTGTTAATGTGCTAAATGACTATTCTAGCTGCAAACGTCTGGTTTTTAATGCAATATCTACATAGGTGTGTAGAGGCCCATTTCCAGCAACCATCACTCCAGTGTTCTAATGGTATATTGTGTTTGCTAACTGTGTTAGAAGGCTAATGGATGATTAGAAAATACTTGAAAACCCTTGTGCAATTATGTTAGCACCGCTGTAAACAGTTTTGCTGTTTAGAGGAGCTATAAAACTGACCTTCCTTTGAGCTAGTTGAGAATCTGGAGCATTACATTTGTGGGTTCGATTAAACTCTTAAAATGGCTAGAAAAAGAGAGCTTTCATGTGAAAATCGACAGTCTATTCTTGTTCTTAGAAATGAAGGCTATTCCATGCGAGAAATTCCAAGAAACTGAAGATTCCCTACAACGGTGTGTACTACTCCCTTCAGAGGACAGCACAAACAGGCTCTAACCAGAGTAGAAAGAGAAGTGGGAGGCCCCGCTGCACAACTTAGCAACAAGACAAGTACATTAGAGTCTCTAGTTTGAGAAATAGACGCCTCACAGGTCCTCAACTGGCAGCTTCATTAAATAGTACCCGCAAAACGCCAGTGTCAACGTCTACAGTGAAGAGCCGACTCCGGGATGCTGGCCTTCAGGGCAGAGTGGCAAAGAAAAAGCCATATCTGAGACTGGCTAATAAAAGGCAAAGATTAATATGGGCAAAAACACACAGACATTGGACAGAGGAAGATTGGAAAAAATCGTTATGGACAGACGAATCGAAGTTTGAGGTGTTTGGATCACACAGAAGAACATTTGTGAGACGCAGAACAACTGAAAAGATGCTGGAAGAGTGCCTGAAGCCATCTGTCAAGCATGGTGGAGGTAATGTGATGGTCTGGGGTTGCTTTGGTGCTGGTAAAGTGGGAGATTTGTACAAGGTAAAAGGGATTTTGAATAAGGAAGGCTATCACTCCATTTTGCAACGCCATGCCATACCCTGTGGACAGCGCTTGATTGGAGCCAATTTCATCCTACAACAGGACAATGACCCAAAGCACACCTCTAAATTATGCAAGAACTATTTAGGGAAGAAGCAGGCAGCTGGTATTCTACCTGTAATGGAGTGGCCAGCGCAGTCAACAGATCTCAACCCCAGAGCATTACCCAAAGAGCAGCTTGACCGTATGGTACGCAAGAAGTGCCCATCAAGCCAATCCAACTTGTGGGAGGGGCTTCTGGAAGCATGGAGTGAAATTTCTCCCGATTACCTCAGCAAATTAACATCTAGAATGCCAAAGGTCTGCAATGCTGTAATTGCTGCCAATGGAGAAAATTATTATTTCAAATAAAAATCATTATTTCTAACCTTGTCAATGTCTTGACTCTATTTTTTAGTCATTTTGCAACTCATTTGATAAATATAAGTGTGAGTTTTCATGGAAAACACAAAATTGTCTGGGTGACCCCAAACTTTTGAACGGTAGTGATATATATATATATATATATATATATATATATATATATATATAGAGAAAGATGTAGAGCGCAGTAACGGCACCAGGACTTCAAGGTAGATGAAAGCAAAAGTGGATTTATTTCACCTCAACACAGCAACGTTTCGGTTCAACAGGAACCTTTCTCAAGCCATCTTTCTCTATTGGATTTTGGGGAATTGATTCACCCCCAGGTAACGAGCACATGGCCTGATTTGTTGTAGCATTGGAGTGCTGTGTTCATCCACCCTGGACTGTATATATATATATATATATATATATATATATATATATATATATATATATATATAAAATGTGTATGTATGTATATCGCAGATTCTATCATTGTAATGTACACTGTTGTGAAGGTACTTTTAGATGTATAGACTGCTACTTGTACAAACCCCTATACTAAGACCAGCTGGCCGGGGTCCATATTTAGCATATCTCTTCATTAATAAAAATATGTTTCTGACAAATGGTCAATACGTCTCGCTTTGGGCCCCTCGTGTCTGGGGCTACATGTAGACAACATCGCACACCAATCTGTGATCCAGGTTGACGGTGCTTGTCCATGGATTTGAGATTGTGACACTGGCTCTCTTTTTGACAGCCAGTTGTCACCTGCCTCCCTCTTATATGGTCTGCCCGGAAAACTTTGATACCTCTTGACTAGCCACTGCAATGTGGCATCAGATTATCCCTGTATATGTGAGATTTTTGCCATTTAACCCCACTATTAAATATGTCCCATCTATTCACTAATATATATTTTAACGATAGAAATAGTTATTTTGCCAGCACGGCCGGGTTGCACCCTCTTGCGCATGTGCACTAATGTTATCCCCTCGCTGGCCTACGTAATCTAAATTCGTTTGACAGCGCTTGCACGGACATGCACCGACACTCTTTAGTACCTATTCCACGTACGCACGTGCCTCGCACATGCACAGTTTAACGGCACGAATGCCGCACCCAGCATTCACACTGGATCCCCCGAGAGGTGATTTCTAAATATTTAAATGTTCAATATAAAAACCTTAAAACCTGCCACTCCACTATGGCACACAGTTGCCCACTGATTGCCACTTATGTATTTCTTTATTTTCATTGTTACACTATGTTTCACGTTGTTGTTTTTTATACAACATTACTATGTTTGGCACACACCGCATGTGCTTGTTTAAGAAATATGTAAACCACCCTTTGTCTATTAGATTTAATTATGTGACCTGCCTTTCCTGATATGCACTGTAAGAGTATGTTCACACGCTGAGTCAAAAACATCTGAAAACAGCTCCTGATTTTCAGACGTTTTTTAAGCCACTCGCGTTTTTCACGGCCGTTTTTGGAGCCGTTTTCAATAGTCTATGAAAAACAGCTCCAAAAACGGCTAAAGAAGTGACAGGCACTTCTTTTTCACGTCCGTTTTGTTATGCGGACGTTTTTCCAAACCTCAGCGTAAAAAAACGGCCAGTTGGAACAGAACGCTGTTTTCCCTTAGAAAACAGTTGGCAGATGTTTGGAGGCGTTCTGCTTCAGATTTTTCGGCCGTTTACGGCTCGAGAAATTGCCGAAAATAAGCCGTGTGAACATACCCTAATATATACTCTGTTGGTACGCTGTTTGTTGCTTGAGAAAGGCTCCAGAGGAAGGAGCTGAAACGTTGCATCGAGGGTAAAGTACCCCTTTATTTTTTCACTTCAAGTACGGAGTGCTGCCTATTTCTTTGTAGTGCTTTATTTAATCCATCAGTCAGGTGATTAAATAAAGCACCTTCACGTTTTTGCTACATATCTCTGGAGCGCTGCCTGATTTTTGGGTGACTTTGGTCGTGACCCTGGCGGGCTTGCACCCTACCACTATTTTTTGACTGTGCGGCTGACTTTTTTTTGTATTTATATAATATATATATATATATTTATATATAACAAGAGAATAAGAGCACGGAAGCAGCACTCATAGAAAAAACGTGAAGTTTATTCACCCAACAACTGCAACGTTTCACTTCCTCAATGGAAGCATTTTCAAGCAAACAGTGGTAGTAACACACAGGTATAAATACAGAGAACATAGTTCAGTGAACAAAGGTTATAATTAGTAGCAATTTATACAAAACCTATAAAAATCGCACAATGTAACAATGTGACCACGTACATAAAAACATGTGATTTAGGAGTCCAAATAGGACATTCAGTGTTAAAAATGTAAACATTTTTATCTCCACCCTGTACATGTAAACACGTGTATTCCGTAAATTGGGTGTAAATAGTGATAAATAAGAAAAATTAAAAACAGCTGACACTCACCACGCTAAGTTAATCGAAACCTCATGGACTGAATGACTCATGTACTGATTCTTGAATCTCGGCGTTTCATACGCCCATTTGCGCATGCCCACTTCCTAGCTGCCTATTGGGTAAGGCCATCCTCGTGTTCTATGGTTGCTATGGCAAAGCACAACATCATGGTGTCACGTATATACACAGCAGCTAAAGGGGCCGTTCCAGTCACGCAATCGCTTACAGGTAAATGAGCTGTGTGTCACCATTTTAATTCATGGCAAACTACCACTATATATCAACTATGTGAATTTACTCATATAAGGGTTATATACGAATCAGGGATAGTGTATTCCGCTCTGTCATCAGAGCATATATGAGGATTAAAATCCATGTTAGACTCCAAAGGTCACAGCTATAATTAAAACATTGTGTCCCTAGAGACAAAAAGATACCCCACATATAGAAATGCGGGGAAGCTCAAGTCTCAATCCCCACTCAACCGATGTTCTGATCTATAATCAACAAACTGGTCTAAGGTGAAGATCATTCCGGGACCCCAAATTGTAAGAACAAAGCCAGTGTCATAGAAAACAAGGAATCATACATACAGAGCACACATCCCTAATTCAAAGGGCCTGGGGATCCAAAATTATCCCAACTACCATTTAAACTTGTTCACATGTCTATAAACATTTTAGACATTAGAAACGTATTGAAGTTGTGCTAAGTCAGAGCAACCCTCTAGAGTACACGAAAAACCAAAACTAAGAAAATATATATTTATTTAATAGCAATCATAAAGACAGAATTATTTTCCACGAGCTTTCAGTCTTTCTGGGTTCAAATGGTGAGTGTCCATATATATCACAAATCAAACTTCGTTCTATTAAAAAAGAAAGAAGGGTTAAGTTAATAAATATACATCTGTTACAGTATAATAATTGTTCTCCAATCCAAACACCACGAGCTATTAAGAATGTTGAATGAATCATGAACAGGTATCACAAGGCAAGGGAACAATTCCTCAAAGGACAAAACAGTCTAAAACAAGAAGAGACCAAAATTGTATGACAGATGAAAACCCAAATATAGCATCCAGGGTTATTATTTAAATACATTTAGAGGATAATCAATGTTGAGCCCACACGGGTGTAATGAATTCACTTTATTGATCCAATAAACTTCTCTTTTTTTTTAGGATCAATTCCCTGTTACCTCCGCGCTTCAGAGGAGGGACCCTGTCAAGTATGGTGAACCTGAGTTGTTGTACAGTGTGTCCCATCTCCACGAAATGTCGTGGTACAGGGAATTCAACTATTTTTGTGCGTATGCTAGATTTATGGTTATTTAACCTTAATCTGCACTCCGTTGTAGTTTCGCCTACATAAATTACACGGGCACTGTAGTACATATATAACAAAATCACTTCTACAGGTGTAGTATGATTTAATGTTATATGTTTTTCCCGTAGTGGGATGTATGAAGACATTACCATTGAGAATAATAGCACAGTTATCGCATGACAAACAGGGGAAACAACCCCTACGTGTCACGTCTGAATGTGCACCCCTTTTGAGACTACTTTTTTTACTGACATCGTCATAACAAGTTTGTCCCTAAGATTACAGGGTCTTCTATATGAGAATAATGGAGGGGACTGAAATTCTCTTACCCCATCATAATAATTCCCCAGGATTCTCCAATGTCTTTTAATGATCCCTACTACATTGGGGCTACACACACTATAGGTTGAAACCATAGGAAGTCTAGCATTCTTGTGTCGGTTCCTTTTCACCCCTTGGCTGAGCTGACTCCTATCCATCAACCTCACTGTTTCAAGATGTTTATCCAAGAGCTTCTTTGGATATCCTCTTTCTCTAAATTTCCCTATCATTTTGTTACTAGGATCATCCACAATTCGTTTCACCCTTAATAGTTGACTATATGGTAGAGATTTAATCATTCCCTTGGGGTGATGGCTATTAAAACTCAGCAGGTTATTACAATCTGTCTGTTTAATATGCAAATCCGTCACTTGTTTGTGATTTTTAATACTGACCAGGGTGTCGAGAAATTGAATGTGAGTGCTGGAGGCCACCATCGTGAATTTTATATCAGAATCAATATGATTCAAAAAACAAATCCAGATCTGGTAACTCTCCAGTCCAAATGAGGAAGACGTCATCTATGTATCGCCACCACCCCAAAACTGAAGTGGTGGGATACGTAGATCGACGTCTCCTCCATGTCAGCCATAACAATGTTGGCATACGTGGGGGCCACATTCGACCCCATGGCCGTGCCTCTGAGTTGTATATAATACTCCTGATTAAATAGAAAGTGATTACAGGTCAATACAATATCCAGAAGGCCCATAAGGAACTCCCTACACTCATTTGAAAATACAGTGCCCCCCAGTGTTTTCTATATACTTCTCATACCACTTCCATGATCTATGGAGGTATACAAGCTGGTCACATCAAAAGAGACCAGCGTTGCTCCCATAGGAACATTAGGATTTTTAATCTTAGCCAAAAAATCCGATGTGTCTCTAAAGTATGATTTTGCGGATGTAGCATGTTCCCTCAAGATCTTCTCTAAGAAAATGGCCAAAGGACTCAGTAACGAATCTCTTCCTGAGACTATAGGTCTCCCTGGGGGGTCTGTAACACTTTCGTGAATTTTCGGCAAGCTGTATAACATTGGGGTTATGGGAAATAATGGTGTCAAAAAGGAGTGCAATGCCTTACGATTTTGTATATTTATATATATATCTGCCTAGAGGGACACTTCCCTTTACAGCATGCAATGTTAATAAGTTGCTTCTAAGGCTAGCAGGATATTGTCATAGTATTAACCCCTTGACCTCATTATCACATGTATATTCTTAAGATAAAAAGGGGGATAAAAAAGAGAGAAAACGGCGCTCCTCTAAGGTGATATCGTTCTGGTATTTGTAGGATAATGAGTAACTTAATGAATGGAGCTCACCTTGGTGAGTTGTGCAATGTCGCCAGCACAACTTGACTTTGTAGCTTGTACACGCTTGATCACACTGTGCTTGCCTCTGGAGCCATAACCGCATAGGGTGAATTCGTATCAGGAACTCCTCTCCTTGCGGTTTTGAAGTAATGCAGATTAGAAAGAAAAAGCTGCTCCTCTGAACGGGCGCTCAGATGAACGGGCGCAACGTTGTTTACGTTCAGTTACTAGGAGTCCAGCTGACGGCAAACGCAATCGAATTTTATAAATCGTTAAAAATACACCCTGACGATTTTGTGAAAATACCAGTACAATCCACACCTGAGCGCCCGTTCAGAGGAGCAGCTTTTTCTTTCTAATCTGCATTATCACATGTATGTAATAAGCAGGGGCGGATTAAGGGTACCATGGGCCCAGGCCACTTTTTCAAGTCCGCCCCCCCCCAATCTCCGAAGACAGAACTTTGAAGACACTCTACCATATATATTTGCAGATTTCTGTTTAGGCGGACACCGATCTGGCACGGTTTTAAATTAGCTGTAAAAGCAGAATGAGCCATACAGAAGAGAGAAAGAAGAATTAGGGATAATTTAATTAGCATTTTTATAAATTCAAATGTATCTGCTTCCAAGACAGATAGTTACTAGTTAACATTTCCCATATGTCTACTTTATGTAGGCATCATTTTTCGAACATCCTTTTATTTTTCTAGGACGTTACAAGGCTAATAAGTTTAGCAGCAATTTCTCACATTTTCAAGAAAATTTCAAAAGCCTATTTTTTTAGGGAACAGTTCAGATCTGAAGTGGCTTTGAGGGCCTTATATATTAGGAATCCCCACAAATCACCCCATTTTAAAAACGGCACCGCTTAAAATACTCAAAACAGCATTTAGAAAGTTTTTTAACCCTTTATGCGTTTCACAGGAATTAAAGAAAAGTGGAAGGGAAATTTGCAAATTTAATATTTTTTTGCAGAAATTCAATTTTAATACATTTTTCCTATAATGCTGAAGGTTTTTTTTTTTTACCAGAGAAACACAGCTGAATATGTATTGCCCTAATTTTGCAGTTTTTAGAAATATCCCACATGTGGCCCTAGTGCACTACTGGACTGAAAAAAAAGCCCCAGAAGCAAAGGATCACCTAGTGGATTTTTGGGCCTTCCTTTTCTTAACAGGTTCCCGACCGCTGGCCGTATTTATACGGCCAGCGGTCAGGGTCTCTGAAGTCCGCCGTATAGACTATTTACGGCGGCACTTCAGAGACTGTGCACGCACGATCGCGTGCACACAGCTCTATGCCCTGGCTGTTGCTAACAGCCATGGGCACTGGGCAGAATGTCTTTTGGCCCCTGAACATGTGATCGCTGTGACAACCAATCACAGCGATCACATGCATTTCTGCATATAAAACAGTGTGCACGCGATCGCGTGCACACAGCCCTGTGCCCACGCTGTTACCAACAGCTCTGGGCACTGGGCAGAGTATCAGGGACCAATCTGATGGTTCCTGAACATGTGGTCGCTGTGAAAACCTATCACAGAGACCACATTTGTTATATTTTGACTTTTCTGGCAGTAAATCTCCTGCCTCTTTTCTTCTCCTCAAACATTGTTTCAGTTTGAGGAGAAGAAGAGACTCGAGAGAATTGCTGCCAGAAGATTACAGTGAAAAAAAATACAGTTACACTATAAAACATTCTCTGTATAGATAGATTTCTATCTATCTATACAATCTATCTATCTATATATCTTTTTTTCTATCTATCTACCTTTCTTTCTTTTATTCTATTAGAATAGGCAGGTAGGGAGTATATAATTATATATATATCCACATATATATAATATATATAGCAATAGCGGTTTATTTTTTTGTTAGCGGTAGTGTAGATATATATACCAGTTAGTCTGTGTGTTTTATAAAAAAAAATAAAAAAAAAATTTGTTTAGTTAGTGTTAGTTACGTTATGGCGAGGAAGTTGTTTAGCGCCGAGGAGGCATACGCCATGCTGTGGTCTGAGTCGGAGACCGCATCAGAGATGGCGTCCGAGATGGAACCTGTTTTAGGTAGTGACGATGACAGCGTCACTTCAGGTTCATCTTCAGGGGACGTTATCCCTGACGCAGTTGAAACTGCAGAACATGAAAGCGCAAGGCCAGGTAGCGCTGTAGCACGGGACAGCCTGGTCCCTCCAGTCCAGGCTCTTATATGGGCACCTGCCCCATCTTTTGGGCCTAGAATCCACAGATTTACTGCTACTCCTGGCATAACCGTGGACAATACAAATTTTGTCCAAATGGATTACTTCCATTTATTTATAACGGACAACATCCTAAATCAGATTGTCCACGAAACAAATTTATATGCCACGCAATATATAAGGCAGAAACCTTCATCCACCCATGCCAGAAATTGGACGCCCACCAATTTGCAGGAATTAAAAAAAATGTTGGGGCTCACCCTAAATATGGGTATTGTCAAAAAGCCCTCCATTAGGTCTTACTGGTCAACAAGACCCGCCCAAGCCACCCCAGTATATTCTGCAGTAATGCCCAGGTCTCGTTATGAGACAATAATGAGGTTCCTCCACTTCAATGACAACGCACAGGCCCCCCCAAGTACCGATGCAAACCGGGATCGGTTGTTCAAAATAAGACCACTGATAAATTCCCTGAATAATTTATTTCTGCAACTCTACACCCCTGAGCAGAATGTAAGCGTGGACGAATCCCTCCTCAACTTTCATGGCAGACTTAGCTTTCGGCAATATCTACCTTCCAAAAGGGCAAGATATGGCGTTAAGCTCTACAAATTGTGTGAAAGCGGGTCAGGATATACCACCGCCTTCAGGATTTATGAAGGGCGGGACCGCACAATAAATGTTCCTGGATACCCCCCTGATCTTTCCACCAGCAGTAAGATCGTGTGGGAGATAATGCAGCCTCTGCTTCACAAAGTGTACCACCTGTACTGCGACAATTTTTATTCCAGTGTGCCCCTGTTTAGGCATTTGCATGCTGCAAGGACTGGGGCATGTGGTACCATGCGCAAAAACCGAATTGGTTTTCCACAGCAATTAGTGGGGAAGCGCATGGTAAAGGGGGACTCCTGTGCTTATGCACCTGAGGAATTGCTGGCGGTCAAGTTCAGGGATCGCAAAGATGTGTATGTGCTAAGCACGATTCATACTGCAGGAACAGTGGCAGTGAGGGAAAGAGGGGAAACATCGGACAAGCAGAAACCAGTGAGCGTGTCCAAATATAACAAGTACATGGGGGGGGGGGGTGGATTTAAGCGACCAGGTTTTACAGCCCTATTTAGTAAAACGCAAAACTAAAACCTGGTACAAAAAAGTGGCCATTTATTTGTTACAGGTGGCCATCCACAACTCATTTGTGCTCTACAAAAAAAACAGAGGCAGAGACACATACCTGGATTTCCAGGAAAAAATTATTGAAGGCCTCATATTTGATGTTCAGGACACCCGAGAATGCCCCCAGTCTGAGGATGTCACGCGACTGACTGAAAGACACTTCATCAGTCGGATTCCCCCAACACCAACCAGAAGCAACCCCCAGAAAAAGTGCCGCGTCTGCAGAAAAGACGGGCACCGCAAAGATTCCCGATATTTCTGTCCCTCGCAACCAGGCCTGTGCATTGAGCCATGTTTTAAAAAATACCACACTGTTCTGAATTATTAGATTTTAGTTAATTCGTTGAAAATATATTTGCCCTACATTACTTTTTTATTTTTCCCCTGATTTTACTCCAATGGTGAGGGAGGGAATGGGTGGGGGGTGGATGTCATGTTTGATGTTTTCCAAAGTTCATCTGCTGGATAGCTCCATTTGCATAAACCTACAATTCCTTATTTTAGAAAACCCAAAAAAATAAATTCCCATTATACCCCTAGATGAATATTTTGGGATTTCTGCTTCAAGAGCAGATATTTTGGAAGTGTTATAGAAACTCTGTTGAGTTTTGTAAAACCAGCTTTGAAAAAAAGCGATTTGTGAAGTAAGCATCTTCTATCGTCCGCCCTCCTACATCTCTATGTGATAATAAGGCCCACATATTTGGTATCCCCATGCACAGGAGAGATGAATTTTGGCCGTGGTCTATACTGTGTGTGAAAAATGCTGGTATAAACTGACGCATTTGCTAAAAAATTGCAAATTTTATTTTGATCCATCTTATTCAAGAAACTTTGAATATGATAAACCCCTTGAAGAAAACCTTGTGGGGTCTACTTGTGTGAATGAAGTCATTTATGGGGTGTTTCCAATGTTTCAGCAGCATTACGCCCCCAAGAAAACAGTATGCGGCTATAAAATCAAATGCAAAATTCCTGGACCGAAAAGGCCAAAATCCTCCTTTTATGCCAAGCCCTGGCACATGCCCGCACAGTGAATAAGGCACACATATTTGGGATCCCCATGCACGGGAGAAGTGGAAGAATGTGAAAGGAGATGAATTTTGTCCGTGGTCTATACCGTGTGTGAAAAATACTAGCCTAAACTGACGCATTTGCTAAAAAAGCGCTGATTTTATTTTGTTCCATCTTATTCAAGAAACTTTCAGAAGAAAACTGGACTTGCTAAAAATATGATAAACCCCTTGAAGGAAACCTTGTGGGGTCTACTTGTGTGAATGAAGTCATTTATGGGGTGTTTCTAATGTTTCAGCAGCATTACGCCCCCCAGAATACAGTATGCGGCTATAAAATCAAATGCAAAATTCCTGGACCGAAAAGGCCAAAAAGCCTCCTTTTGGGTATGTTCACACGCTGAGCCAAAAACGTCTGAAAATACGAAGCTGTTTTCAGGGGAAAACAGAACCTGATTTTCAGAAGTTTTTTGAGCAACTCACATTTTTCGCGCCATTTTGTCGGACGTTTTTGGAGCTGTTTTCAATAGAGTCTATGAGAAAACGGCTCCAAAAACGTCCCAAGAAGTGTCCTGCACTTCTTTTGATGAGGCTGTAATTTTACGCGTCGTCTTTTGACAGCTGTCAAACAACGACGCGTAAATTACAGATCGTCGGCACAGTACGTCGGCAAACCCATTCAAATGAATGGGCAGATGTTTGCCGACGTATTGGAGCCGTATTTTCAGGCGTAAATCGAGGCATAATACGCCTCGTTTACGCCTGAAAATAGGTCGTGTGAACCCAGCCTAAATGCCAAGCCCTGGCACATGCCCGCACAGTGAATAAGGCACACATATTTGGTATCCCCATGCACGGGAGAAGTGGAAGAATGTGAAAGGAGATGAATTTTGTCCGTGGTCTATACCGTGTGTGAAAAATACTAGCCTAAACTGATGCATTTGCTAAAAAAGCGCTGATTTTATTTTGTTCCATCTTATTCAAGAAACTTTCAGAAGAAAACTGGACTGTCTAAAAATATGATAAACCCCTTGAAGGAAACCTTGTGGGGTCTACTTGTGTGAATGAAGTCATTTATGGGGTGTTTCCAATGTTTCAGCAGAATAACGCCCCCAAGAAAACAGTATGCTGCTGTAAAATTAAATGCAGAATTCCTGGACCGATAAGGCCAAAAAGCCTCCTTTTATGCCAAACCCTGGCACATGCCCGCACAGTGAATAAGGCACACATATTTGGTATCCCCATGCACGGGAGAAGTGGAAGAATGTGAAAGGAGATTAATTTTGTTCATGGTCCATACCGTGTGTGAAAAATGCTGGTATAAACTGACGCAATTGCTAAATTCTTGCATTTTTTTCCAATTTTGCCCACTTTAGAGAAAAAAATAAAAATGATATATACTGACAAATACCACTAAAACAAAGCCCTATCTGTCCTTTAAAAAGAGTGTAAAATTCAAAGATGAACTTTATTCACCTGCAGAGTTATAGTCATCTAAAGAAGCGCATAGCAAAATTGTGAAATTTGCTCTGGTCATTTAGCTGTAAAACAGCCTAGTCCTTAACCGGTTAAATTATATTTCAGGCACCATGTCAGGTTAGAAGAGGTCTTGTGGTGCAAAAACAGAGGAAACCCCACAAAAGTGATTCCATTTGGGAAACTACACCCCTAGAGGAATTCTAGGGGTGTAGTGAGCATTTTGACCACACAGGTATTTCATAGAATTCATTAGAATTGGGCAGTGAAAATGAAAAATTACATTATTTTCCAATAAGATGTAGCTTTACCTCAGAATTTTTAATTTTTTCAACAAATAAATAAGGAAAAGCACCCCAACATTTGTAAAGCAATTTCTTTCGCGTACGGAAATACCCAACATGTGGTCATAAACTGCTGTTTGGGCAAGCGGCAGGACTCAGAAGGGAGCGCTGATTTTGCTGGATTGATTTTTCTGCCCCATGTTGCATTTGTAAAGCTCCTAAGGTACCAGTACAATGGAAACCCCCCCCAAAAGTGACTCCATTTGGGAAACTACACCCCTAGAGGAATTCATCTAGGGGTGTAGTGAGCATTTTGACCCCCCAGGTGTTTCATAGATTTCATTAGAATTGGGCAGTAAAAATGAAAAATGTTATTTTTTCCACTAAGACGTAGCTTTAGGTCATAAAAGTGTCATTTTCTCATCAAATAAAGGAGAAAAAGCACCCCAACATTTGTAAAGTAACTTCTCCAAAGTACGGAAATACCCCATATGTGGTAATAAACTTCTGTATGAATACACATCAGGGCTCAGAAGGGAAGGACAGCCATTTGGCTTTTGGAGAGCAGATTTTGCTGGATTGTTTTTTCTGCACCATGTCACTTTTGCAAAGCCCCTTAGGTACCAGTACAGTGGAAACTCCCCAAATTTGGCAAACTACACCCGTTTAGGAATTCATCTAGGGGTGTAGTGAGCATTT
Organism: Rhinoderma darwinii; assembly: GCF_050947455.1. Classification (NCBI taxonomy): domain Eukaryota; kingdom Metazoa; phylum Chordata; class Amphibia; order Anura; family Rhinodermatidae; genus Rhinoderma; species Rhinoderma darwinii. The sequence continues at coordinate 29,143 of NW_027464407.1, forward strand.
TGACCCCACAGGTGTCTCATAGATTTTATTAGAAATGGGAAGTGAAAATAAAAAATTACATTAATTTCCAATAAGACGTAGCATTAGTTAAAAAATTTTCATTGGACTGATTCCTGGGTGACATGTTGCATTTACAAAGCCCCTGAGGTACCAGTACAGTAAGAACCCCTGAAATGTGACTCCAACTACCCTTGAGGAATTAATCTAGGGGTGTAGTGAGCATTTTTGACCACACAGGTTTTTGCTGAATTTATTAGAATTGGGATGTGAAAATAACAAAAATTAACATTTTTTTTTTTGCGAAAATGTAGTTCTAGCCCAAAAATTTTGCATTTTCACAAGGACTATAGGAGAAAAGCACCTAAACGTTCGTAAAGCATGCTCTCCAGGGTAAGGCAATACCCCACACGTGGTCATAAACTGCTATTTGGACACACAGCAAGGCTCTAAAGGGAAGGAGAACCATTTAGTATTTGGAGTGGAGACTTTACAAGATTCGTTTTTTGACACCATGTTGCATTGAGCTATATTACCAGTACAGTGGTACCCCCGAAAAATTACCCCATTTTGGAAACTAGATCCCTCAAAGAATTTATCTAGGGGTGTAGTGAGCATTTTGACCCCACAAGTGTTTTGCAAAATTAGTACACAATAGATGTTGCAGATTGAAAATTGCCTTTTTCCACAGATATGCCATTTCAGTGCCCAATGTGTTGTGCCCAGCTTGTACCACCGTAGACACACATCCCATAAATTGTTAAGCGGGTTCTCCAGAATACAGTAATACCCCATATGTGGTCATAAACTGCCGTTTGGGCACACTGCCATGCTCAGTTGGACCACCATTTTGCTTTTGAAGTGCAGATTTTGCTTGGTGTTTTACTGGTATTTCAGCTTATAATGTTGGGGCATATGTAAGCTGTGCAGAGTACATCAGTTCATATGTAATCTGTGCAGAGTACATCAGGGTATATGTAAGCTGGGCGGAGTGCATCAGGACATAATAGGATGATGTAATAATGGGATGAATGAATAATCCATGGATTGGTGTGGTACGCTTTGAACCAATCCTTTATGCACAGGCCAGGTTTCTTGGGTATTATACAAAATATCTGCGCTCCAGTATTGCCTAATCTTTGACTTCTTCACTAGCCCTATACGCAGCACAAGGCCCTAAAGTTTCCTCATCTCCGCTGCATCTACAGGGTCCACCTGTGGGGTCCAGCAAATGACGATGTGGGGTAATTAGTGAAATTCTACTGGACCTAAAAACTTTGTCTGGGCCGTCATTTAGCATCATTGTGTTTTGAGAGTCATAACGTGTTCGTTTTCCGTGGACGGGGCTGTGTGAGGGCTTGTTTTTTGTGGAACGAGCTGTAATTTTTATTGGTTCCATTTTGGGGTACATGCGATTTATTTATTTTTAATTACTATATATTCAATTTTTGGGGAATGAGGAAACCAAAAAACAGCAATGCTAGCACTTTTTTTTTTTTTTACAGTAGTGTTCACCGTGCAGTATAAACAACATGTTAATTTTATTCTGCGGGTCGATACGAGTACATCGATACCAAATTTATATAGTTTTTTTATGTTTCACTACGTTCCCACAATAAAAATACTCTTTTCTAAAAAAATCATGTTTTAGTGTCGCCATGTTCTGACAGCCATAACTTTTTTATTTTTTAGTTGATATCGCTGCGGGAGGACTTGTTTTATGCGTGACGAACTGTAGTTTCCATTGGTACCATTTTGCATTACTTGCAAATTTTTGATCACTTTTTATTAATTTTTTTTGAGACAAGATGACCAAAAAATAAAATACTGACATTGTTTGTTATAAAAAAAAAATACGATGTTCACCGTGCGGTAAAAAGAATGTGATATTTTTATAGATCCGGCCGTTCCGAACACGGCGATACCTATTATGTATAGTTTTTTTTCATGGTTTAATTTTTTTTCTAATTATAAATGAGTTGATCAGGGAAACAGGGCGATTGTTGTTTTTATTAGTTACAACTTTTATTTATTTATTTTTCCTTAACATTTTTTTTTTTACCTATTTCAATTTTTTTTTACACTTACCTGAAAACTTGAAGATCTGGTCTTCTGATCCCCGGTACACTACACTGCACTACTTAATTGACAGCCGCATTGAAGGGGTTAAATGGCTGCGATCGGTGGTAACTGCCATCGCCGCAGCTGCATGTCAGCTGTGTATTACAGCTGACAGCCGCTGAAGATGAAGCACGCACAGCTCCTGTGCCCGCTTCATCTACAGGGCATGACTGTACGCCCTTGTGCGAGAAATTATGGCTATAAGTAACAAAGGTTCAGTAAACGGGGCCGAGAGATCAGGTGGAGAAGATTTTAAGCAGTTTACAAGAGACACATGTAAACATTTCTAAATATTTATTTATTAAAACAAACATTAAATATTTATGTAAACATTTTTGTCAATTGTGAAAAGTAAAAGACAAAACAAGAAAATTAAAGAAACATTTGTTTTCAACAGTGGCATATAGTACATTATTAAAAGTATCAAGGCAAAAAGACTATCTTGAGTATAAAGTTACTTTTGTTGTCCAGTCCCAAACTATTGATGGCCTATCACCCCCGCCAATATGCTGTTTTGAAGAGGCTGCAGTACTCGCACGAAGGGGTCCGCAGCGGCGGTTCGCAGTATTACAGCCTTTTCCCATTGAAATGAATGGGAGAAGTCTGTTACACTGTGAACCGCCGCTATAAGTGTGTAGGCGATGTGAGCAGTTAAGGAAATTAAGGGAAACCAGCGCTCGTACGAACGCTGCCGTCCCTTCAAAGCAGCAAGAGTGGCGGGAGTCGGACCCCGACCGATCACATATTGATGGCCTATTCTGAAGATAGGCCATCAATTTTTTGGAACGGGACAACCCTTTTAAAACCTAATTCCATTCAAGACTTAAACATTCAGCTGTGTCTGCAGCTCTTTCATCTGACAGATCCTAAAAAGGTGAGATGGCCAGAATGTATTTGTTATTAACTGCTGTCCTCAATGAATTTTATGTTTTTGAGTGGGTAAAAAGTGGTCTTTCTTACCTTCTTCCCTTTAACAATGATTATATGTCCAGATAGACTTAACTGATAAGATATGGAAAAATTAAGTTCCCTATTGGCTCCAAAGGAGAATACAACAGTAGTGTTACTGAACAGGTTTCTGTATTTGTTATCTGAAGTAATTATTATGTCTTAAAAGTTCCACAGATCTTAAAGGAATAACACGGATTCCAAGAATTAACATAAAATATCTTTGAATCTATAAAAAAAAAAATGCCTTACCAATTCTTCTGTGTTTCCCTGTTGCTGGTTGTTGTGATGGTGTGTAATGATGTGTTGTCAAAAAGTGCTAACAAAAAGGGCGGCAGGAATCCAGCAGCAGGGAAATGGAGAGGAATTTGTAAGATAAATATATACTTTTTTTTTTATTATTATCTATTTAAGGTTAAAATTATGTAAAATCTTTACAGTGCTAAAAAATAACAAAAGTAATAATACTCACTTTTTTTCACTGTTAAATTTTAAATATACATTATAACATCACACCATTAGAACGAATGTGGGGTCTATTTATTGCACCCCATGCTGAAAAACAGCTGTTAGTATGGCAGCTAATTACTAATAACGGGTAGCTATAATCATGTCATTGCTGGAGAAAGTAAAATTTAGACCAGCATGGGACTCAGGATGAGTTGGTGCAGGATTGGTAAGGTGAGGACTATTACTTTTGCTATTTTATAGCATTATAAGATCTGTGGAAAAAATGTACGTGACTACACAACTCCTTTAAAGGGGTTTGTCAGGTTTCAACAAATAATGCTATTTTTTGTATAATTAAAAGTTATACAATTTTTCATTATATTTTCTGCATTAATTTTTCACAGTTTTCAAGATCTCTGCTTGCTGTTTTTCAGTAGGAGCATTCACTGTTTATTTCCAGTGGATAAAATTCTGTCCATGGTAATGTGATGGACACACAGGTGCTGGGATCATTAGAAGACACAGATCTGATACACAGACTGTAAAGAGCCATGTTCCTGAGTGCCCATCACATGACCAGAATTTTATTAATTGGTAGTAAACAATGAATCTTCCTACTGAATCAAGCAGATATCTTGAAAACAATAATCACAAATCTTGAAAACTGTGAGAATTATTACAGAAAGTATATTGCAAAATTGTGTAACTTTTAATTCTACAAAAAAATAACATTAATCTGCTGAAACCAGACAACCCCGTAAAGTTAAATTTTGAGCAACAGGTAACACTTTAACTTCAATTTAAAAACGTATTAATGTCTCTTAATATGTTATACTAAGGAGCATTTCCACCCAAACTTAAACAAGTAAGATATTACTGAAATATTAGTATAATAATTTGGAGCATTAGCCAGAGTTTAGTCATTATCTTTTCTTTTTACTTTTCTATTCAGTTGTGGTGGTTATTTTTGCAAAAGTCACAACAGCTATATTGGTTATCACTATTGAAATAGCTTCTTAGCAACTCATGGTAAAACGGTTATTGAGGGAATAAGCTGACAAAATGACAGCTTGTCATCAGTTGCCAACCAATTTATAATTGCCTATCAATATGGCTACACTTCCTGTTGTCACTTTTATCAAAAATGTCAGATTCAACAAAACAGAAAAGTGGCAATAGCTCTAGAAGCAAAACAAACAATTGTGAAATATTGGAGATCGCCCTAACTTCTGATTTTATAGTATATGGCCATTTTAACGTTTTGGGTGGAAATCCTCTGCAATAAAAAAAAAAAGGAAAATGTACAAATACTAATAACAAAGATGAGCAATAAAGTATATTGAAAACATCAGATTTGGGTAAGCGCGGCTCCACTTCTATTATTCATTGTTATATTAATGACATAGAATTAAAGGCCTTTGAAAGTGATTTTTTTTTAAATAAAGATGTCAGTAAGTGTGTTTGGTGCAACTTTCAAATTAGTTTTTATTAAAAACTCTTTTACTTTTTGAGATATAGCTGCTCTGTATACAGAGCAGGTGTATCGTTTGCTGAAACCTGTATCCGTCAGGTCCGTGGGACGGGTTCAATGTCAGCAAGTCCTATGCGTCGCTGACACGCAGGATCCACCTGTTATCCATCACAAGTTCAGAACTTTGATGTCAGTCCCGCGAACGATACAGCTGCTCTGTATACAGAATACAGAGCAGCTGTATCTCAAATATTAAAAATAATTTTTAATAAAAAATAATTATAAAGTTGCACTAAACACATTGACTGACATTTTTATTAAAAAAAAACAAACAAAAAAAAACCCACTTTCAAAGGTTTACATAGCCCACTGTAACTTCCCGACATTAAGTTTTGACATAACATAAAACGCAAAGCTTAACTGTAACATTGCATGATAATGATATCTTGAAGGAATATTCTACAAAAACAACATATATAACCAGTAAATAAACATTATTTTTTTCCTCTTCCAGTTGGACTTGTAAAAAACAAGCCTATGAGGAGACTTTTTACTTTTCAGCAATGATGCCATTCTTTTCTTGGTAATTTACTTTCTTGTTTACTCTATAAAAAATAAATAAAAAAATAGGTTTATATTAGATGAAGAAAATAAAAACAGAAAGAGATGGTAATGATATATTCATCATTTTAGGATTTTCTTTTACTTTCTGTCTATTTTGTTATAATATAAGGTTAAAAAAACATAAAAAGCAAAATGCACCTGTTTATATTGAATTTCAGAAATTCAGACAAACGGACCTCAGTATAAAAATCAGATGAAAGCTGATTGGTTGTGACAAGGAAGCAAGTTGATTTTTTTTGTAAGACAATGCTTATACATGCTTCATGCCAGAGATGTAAATACAGGGCTAAGGGCACGTTCACACGTGGTGGAATTGCTGTGGAATTCCGCTGCGGACAGACCGCACTGGAAATCCGCAGCAGACAGTTTGTCCATTGGTTTCCACACCTTTTAAGTTATCTTCGTGCAGACGTTGCGGACAACTCCGCTGCTGAGCATAAGCTGCGGTGCGGAATTTGGTGTCCGCAGCATACACTGTCTGTTGTGGATGATGCGTACATGTGGCGGAATTTCTCCCCTGACTTCAATGGAGTTGCAAAATTACACAATGAAATCCGTAGATGTTATGTGTGTTGTGTTGCGGATTGCTTTCACGAACAGTGTATTTCATCATTCTGGCTGGACCTGTGTTTCGAGGTCTATAGCCAGAATGAGATGGAATGTTTTAAAAGAGCTAAAATAAAGAAAAAGAGACACGGCGCCACCTAGTTCAGGTAAAAGCGATAAGAACAGGAGCAAACCAACATCAGGAAAATTGCTCACCTTAAATAGTGGACACCATTAAGTGTCACAAAAGCAAAGAAGCTGCTGCCAGGTCCATGCACAAGCAAAACAAGTTTGCTGTCAGAGGAAGAGCTGAGTACAACGGAAAAAAGGACCAACGGCGCTGCTAGTACAGATGTCACAGTAAGATAGAATTGAAATAAATGTATTTATTTGCAAATAACAGGGCTACGCGTTTCAACGCCGGACCGGCGTCTTCATCAGGCCAATACATACAGTGTGATACACGCACGTTTAAATACATAAGGGAAATTAAAACCAATTAGCTTGCAACACAGAAAGAACCGCCAACATGGGCGGGTCAAAGGTCAGACAGAACACATTATGTAAGCGTTTCTTTAGTACCAAGCCAAAACATGCTTAGTACAATATAAAAGAATATATATGTTAATATTTCAATAAAACAATAAATGTTAGATACAAGTTTAACCCCTTCCCTCTTTGGCCGATTTTGACCTTCCTGGCAGAGCCTCATTTTTCAAATCTGACATGTTTCACTTTATGTGGCAATAACTCCGGAATGCTTTTACCTATCCAAGTGATTCTGAGATTGTTTTCTCGTGACACATTTAGTATTTAATTGTGAAAAACACCAAAATTTAGCGAAAAATTGCAAAAATTTGCATTTTTCTCAATTTAAATGTATCTGCTTGTAAGACAGGCAGTTATACCACACAAAAATGTTGCTAACTAACATCCCCCATATGTCTACTTTAGATTGGCATCGTTTTTTGAACATCATTTTATTTTTCTAGGACGTTACAAGGCTTAGAACTTTAGCAGCAATTTCTCACATTTTCAAGAAAATTTCAAAATGCTATTTTTACAGGGGCCAGTTCAGTTGTGAAGTGGCTTTGAGGTCCTTAGATATTAGAAACCCCCAATAAGTCACCCCATTTTAAAAACTGCACCCCTCAAAGTATTCAAAACAGCATTTAGAAAGTTTCTTAACCCTTTAGACATTGCGCAGGAATTAAGGCAAAGTAGAGGTGAAATTTACAAAGTTCATTATTTTTTTCCAGAAATTCATTTTGAATCCAATTTTTTTGTACCACAGAATGTTTTACCAAAGAAATGCAACTCAATATTTATTGCCCAGGTTTTGCAGTTTTAGGAAATATCCGACATTTGGCTCTAGTGTGCTACTGGACTGAAGCACCGGCCTCAGAAGCAAAGGAGCACCTGGTGGATTTTGGGTCTCCTTTTTATTAGAATATATTTTAGGCACCATGTCAGCTTTGAACAGGTCTTGTGGAACTAAAACAGTGGAAACCCCCCAAAAGTGACCCCATTTGGGAAACTACACCCCTCGAGGAATTTATCTAGGGGTGTAGCAAGCATTTTGACCGGCCAGTTTTTTAGAAATTTTTTTTGGAACTAGGCCATGAAAATGAAAATCTACATTTTTTTCAAATAAAATGTAGGTTTAGCTAATTTCTTTTCATTTCCAAAAGAACTAAAGTAGAAAAAGCACCACAACATTTGTAGAGCAATTTCTCCCGAGTAAAACAATACCCCACATGTGGTAATAAACGGTTATTTGGACACACAGCAGGGCTTAGAATGGAAAGAGCGCCATTTGGCTCTTGGAGCTCAAATTTAGCAGGAATGGTTTGCGGAGGCCATGTCACATTTGCAAAGCCCCCTAGGGGACAAAACAGTGGAAACCCCCAACAAGTGACCCCATTTTGGAAACTACACCCCTCGAGGAATTTATCTAGGGGTGTAGCAAGCATTTTGACCGGCCAGTTTTTTTTGCAAAATTTTTTGGAACTAGGCCATGAAAATGAAAATCTACATTTTTTCAAATAAAATGTAGGTTTAGCTAATTTTTTTTCATTTCCAAAAGAACTAAAGTAGAAAAAGCACCAAAACATTTGTAGAGCAACTTCTCCCGAGTAAAACAATACCCCACATGTGGTAATAAACGGTTATTTGGACACACAGCAGGGCTTAGAATGGAAAGAGCGCCATTTGGCTCTTGGAGCTCAAATTTAGCAGGAATGGTTTGCGGAGGCCATGTCACATTTGCAAAGCCCCTAAGGTGACAAAACAGTGGAAACCCCCAACAAGTGACCCCATTTTGGAAACTATACCCCTTGAGGAAATTATCTAGGGGTAAAATGAGCATTTTGACCCCACAGGTTTTTTGCAAACATTTTTGGAAGTAGGCTGTAAAAATGAAAATCTACATTTTTTCAAATAAAATGTAGGTTTAGCTAATTTTTTTTCATTTCCACAAGGACTAAAGGAGAAAAAGCACCATAAAATTTGTAAAGAAATTTCTCCCGAGTAAAACAATACCCCACATGTAGTAATAAACGGCTGTTGGAGACACGGCGAGGCTGAGAAGGGAAAGAGCGCCATTTGGCTTTTGGAACTCAAATTTAGCAGGAATCGTTTGCGGAGGCCATGTCGCATTTGCAAAGCTCCTGAGGGGACAAAACAGTGGAAACCCCCAACAAGTGACCCCATTTTGGAAACTACACCCCATGAGGAAATTATCTAGGAGTACAGTGAGCAGTTTGACCCCACAGGTGTTTTACAGAACTTATTGGAAGTAGGCCGTAAAAATGAAAATCTACATTTTTTCAAATAAAATGTAGGTTTAGGTATTTTTTTTTCATTTCCACAAGGAATGAAGGAGAAAAAGCACCATAAAATTAGTAAAGCAACTTCTCCCGAGTAAAACCATACCCCACATGTGGTCATAAACGGCTGTTTGGACACACGGTAAGGCTCAGAATGGAACTAGCACCATTTGGATTTTGGATAGTGTCTGGGCGCCATGTTACATTTGCTGAGCCCCTGTAGTACTAGTACAGTGGAAACACCCCAAAACTGACTCCATTTGGGAAACTGCACCCCCTGAGGAATCATCTAGGGGTATAGTGAAAATTTTGATCCCAAAGGTTTTTTGCTGAATTAATTAGAATTAAGCTATGAAAATGAAAAATAATTTTTTTTTCCAACAAGATGTCGTTTTAGATCAACATTTTTCATTTTTACAAGGAATAGAGAAGAAAAAGCACCCCAACATTTGTAAAGTAATTTCTCCCGAGTACGGTAACACCCCATATGTGGTTATAATAGGCTGTTTACGTATATGGGAGCATTCAGAAGAAAAGGAGCGGTATTTATCTTTTGGAGCGTAGATTTTGCTGGAATGGTTTGCGGACGCCATGTTGCATTTGCAAAACCCCTGATGTACCAAACAAAAGTGACCCCGTTTTAGAAACTACACCCCTAAAGGCATTTATCAAGGGGTGTAGTGAGAATTTAGACATCACAGGTGTTTTTGAGAAATGAATACGCAGTGGATGGTGCAAAGTGAAAATTGCAATTTTTCCACGGATCTGCCCATTCACCGCACAAGATGTTGTGCCCCTAGAGAATCTTACCCCATAAATTGTTAAGCGGGTTCTCCCGGGTATGGTAATGCCTTACTTGTGGCCATAAATTGCTGTTTGGGCACGCTGTAGGGCTAAGAAGGAATAGACCGCCATTTTGAGCATGGATTTTGCTTGGTAGTTTTGTTTGAGTTTTGCTGGTATTTCCGTTTATAATGTGGTGGCATATGTAATCTGTGCGGAGCACATCAGGGCATATGTAATCTGTGCGGAGTACATCAGGGCATAATAAGAGGGTATAATAATGGGGTAAATAATACAATTATCCATAGATGTGTGTTACGCTCTGAAGCGATCCATTATGCACAGGCCGGTGTCACACTGATAAACGGTTTTATTTCTTATCCCCCTTTTGTAACGCTCTGCACCTTTTGGGGACTTTTTCTCCTTCGTAGTTTGGGAAATATTACTGGTAAAGTTTTGCGATGGTATAATATGGGCGCCCTCGCTTCCAGCGGATGTGCTATGTCCCTTCCCTTTCCTAGTTCCTAAATACTAGGGCCCTGAAACTGAAGGAATGTTCCCCTCCGGCCTGCGCATTGAGATGTTTTTTCATCACCGCATTACTAGTGCCGTAACTTTTTTATTTTTCAGTTGATTGAGCGGTGTGCGGGCTTGATTTTTGCAAGACGGGCTGTAGATTTTATTGGTATCATTTTAGAACAGATACGACTTTTTGATCACTTTTTATTTCATTTTTTGGTAAAGGAAATTACCAAAAACAAGCAATTCTGGAATAGTTTTTTATTGGTTTTTTTATCGGCATCCACAGTGCGCCCTAAATTACATGTTAGCTTTATTCTGCGGGTCGATACGATTACGGCGATACCAAATTTATATAGTTTTTTTTATGTATTGCAGCTTTTGCACAATAAAATCACTTTTTTTATAAAATCATTTGTTTTCTGTGTCGCCATATTCTAAAACCCATAACTTTTTTATTTTTTCGTGCACAAAGCGGTGTCAGGGATTATTCTTTGCGGGACGGATTGTCGTTTTTATTAGTACTATTTTGGAGTAAGGCTATGTTCACACGGGGTCTTTTGCAGAGTTTTTTGACGCGGAAACCGCGTCGCAAAACTCGGCAGAAACGGCCCGAGAACGCCTCCCATTGATTTCAATGGGAGGCGTCGGTGTCTTTTTCCCGCGAGCAGTAAAACTGCCTCGCGGGAAAAAGAAGCGACATGCCCTATCTTCGGGCGCTTCCGCCTCCGACCTCCCATTGACTTCAATGGGAGGCAGGAGAAAGCGTATATCTCGCTGTTTTATGCCCGCGGCGCTCAATGGCCGCGGGCGAAAAACGGCGCGATAATTGCTGTTCACACGGAGTATTTTGGGGGAGGAATATCTGCCTCAAAATTCTGTTTGGAACTTTGAGGCAGATATTCCTCCCCCAAAATACTCCGTGTGAACATAGCCTAAATGTGACTTTTTGATCACTTTTTATAGCATTTTTTGAAAGGAGATGTGATCTAAAAACAAAGATTCTGGCGTTGTTTTTCATGTTTTTTTTTTTACGGCGTTCACCGTGCGGGATAAATTACATAATAGTTTTGTCGTTTGGGTCGTTACGGACGCGGCGATACCAATTATGTATAGTTTTTTTAATTTTTACGGTTTTTCCCATAATAAAAGACTTACTATGGGAAAAAAGTCAGTTTAGCTTTATTTTTATTTGAAATGTGTGTGTTTTTATTGTTTTACCACATTTTTATTAACTTTTTTTTACTATTCTGACTTGTCCCACTAGGGGACATGAGGGCCTGATGCCCCGATCGCTACTCTAATACACTGCACTACATACGAAGTGCAGTGTATTAGCGCTGTCAGTTATTCACTGACAGCAAGCCTATGAGGACCCGCCGCAGGCTCCCGTACAAGGCAGACTCGGACGCCATTTTCTGGCGTCCGATTGCCACAGCAACCCTCTATTGAGCGCAGCATCTGAGGGGTTAATCTGCCGGATCGGAGAATAGCTCCGGTCCTGGCAGTTACAGGAGGGTGCCAGCTGTATAATACAGCTGTCACCCCGCGGTGATAGTGCCGGCTCTGCTTCTGAGCCCGCACAATCACTGTGCCGTACTTGTACGGCGCTTTGCGGGAAGCACCTCCCGACAGCGCCGTACATGTACGGCGCATGTCGGGAAGGGGTTAAGACAAAACAATTTTTGTTTACAAATATACAACAACAAAAATTATTTAACTCCTTAATGACCGGGCATGTTTGTACCTTAATGACCAAGCCAGAATTGTCAAATCTGGTATGCCTGACTTTATCAGAGAATAACTCTGTGAAAGTTTTGAATATCCAAGTAATTCTGACATTGTTTTTTCGTCACATGTTATACTTTATTTTAGTGGTAAAAGTAGACTTATACGATTTGCGGAAATGAATAAAAAAATAGAGAAATTGAAGAAATTTTGTAAAAATTATCATTTTTCCCTATTTTTAACTGCAATATGTCACATATGTACATACATACTGCACAATTTTTTTAATTAAATATATATTTCCATCTCTTTACTCTATTTTGGCAGCACTTTTGAAAAAAAATTTTTTTTTTGAGCAATTTGGAAGACTTACAAATTTAGTAATCATTTTATACATTTTGAAGTACATTTTGTTTTCCTGCACCAAGCCAGGTTTTCAGAGGCTCATAGGTGTCAGAATGGTGGAAACCCCCACAAGTGACCCCATTTTGCAAACTACACACCTTAAGGTATTTATTAAGGGGTGTTGTAAGTATTTTGACCCCACAGTTTTTTTGTAAGAATTCATGCAAAGCAGGCGTAAAAAAATATAATTTCACTTTTTTCATAAAAGTATCACTTTGAAGACCGATTTCTGTGTAAAGTGACCATGAGAATGAAGAAACACACCCCAAAATATATCACCCTGTTTCTCCTGTTTTCAAAAATGCCCCCATTGTGACCCTAATGCATTGCTTGGACACACGACAGGGCCCGAAAGGGAGGGAGCACCCGGAGGCTTTAGGCCCCACTGTACATTTGGAGAGGTTTTGAGCTACCAGAGCGATAGAATCTCCCCATAAACGACCCCATTTAGAAAACTAGACCCCTTAAGGTATTTATCTAGGGGTGTAGTGCGTACTTTGACCCCACAGTTTTTTGCTAAATTTAATGCATAACAGGTGAAAAAAAAATTTATTTCACTTTTTTCATAAAAGTATCAGTTTGAAGACCGATTTCTTTGTAAAGCGAACATGAGAATGAAGAAACACACCACAAAATCTATCACCCTGTTTCTCCTGTTTTCAAAAATATCCACATTGTGGCCCTAATGCGCTGCCTGGACACACGGCAGGGCCCAAAAGGAAGGGAGCACCCGGAGGCTTTCAGGACTCATATTTTGCTTGAAAGTGTTTTATTCCCCACTGTACATTTGGAGAGGCTTTGAGCTGCCAGAACGATAGAAACTCCCCATAAACTACCCCATTTCGAAAACTAGACCCCTTAAGGTATTTATCTAGGGGTATAGTTAGCATTTTGACCACACAGGTTTTTCGCTAAATATATTGGAATTAGTCTGTAAAAATTAAAATGTACTTTTTTTCTGAAACAACATAGAAATTTGTATTATTTACAAGGAATAACGAAGAAAATGCACCCCAACATTTGTAAAGCAATGTCTCCCGATTACGACAATACCCCATATGTGGTAATAAACTGCTGTTTGGACCCACAGCAGGGCTCAGAAGGGAAGGAGCGCCATTTGGATTTATGATTTTGCTGGAATGGTTTTCGGTGCCATGTCGCATTTGCAATGCACTGGAGGGACCAAAACAGTGGAAACCCCCCAAAAGTGACCCCATTTTGGAAAAACCTTCAAGGAATTTTTCTAGGGGTATAGTGAGCATTTACACCCCACGGTTCTTTTGCAGAGTTTATTAGAATTAGGGCGCGAAAATGAATATAGAAAATTTTTCCACTAAAATGTTGCATTTTCTCATTTTCACAAGGAATAAAGGAGGAAAAAAAACAACCATTTTTTATAAAGCAATTTCTCCCGAGTACGGAAATACCCCACATGGGGTCATACGTTTTTTTCATTAGAAATGAATTAACCCTTTCAGGACTGATCCAGTTTTTGCTTTCTTATTTTAGATTTTCCCTCCCCGCTTTCCAAGAGCCATAACTTTTTTATTCTTCCATCAATAGAGCGGTGTGAGGGCTTATTTCTTGCGGGAGGAGCTGCAGTTCTTATTGGTACCATTTTTTGGTACATAAAAAGTGATTCAAAAGTTGTATTACATTTTTTTTTTAGAGCAAAGGTGACAAAAAAAACAAAACTGCGATTTTGGCGGTTTCAATTATTACATTTTTTTAAGGTGTGCACTGTGCAAATTAAATAATGGTATATTGTAATAGTTCGGACTTTTACGGACGTAGCGATACCAATTTTGTTCATTTTTTCACATTACTTTAGAAGAAAAATGCGAAAAGGTGTTTTGTTTTTTTAACTTTAAAAAAAAAAATTCTCACTACTAATAACTATAATTTTTCTACACATTTTATTAATCAATCCCCTTAGGGGACTTGATCCAGCGATCATTGGATCACTGGTACAATACACTGCAATACTAATGTATTGCAGTATATTGTTATTCTTACAGGCTTCTGTAACAGAGCGATCGCTGTTCCTGTCCGTTAGTACCGAGGGGGCCTGCTGTAATACACAGCTGACACCCGCAGCGTATGGAGCGGGCTCAGTACGTGATCCGGCTCCATACATCAACCGCCGCACCATGACGGGCAATTAAGTCATAGTGCGCAAAGGGGTTAATGCACAGCGGATGGTTCAAAGTGAAAATTGCAATTTTCCACCGATATGCCATTTTAGTGCATAATATGTTGTGCCCAGTGTGTGCCACAGAAGACAAATACCTCATAAAACGTTAAGCGGGTTCTCTCGGGTGTGGCGACACCGTATGTGTGGGCGCAAACTGCTGCTTGGGCACGCTGCAGGGCTCAGAAGGGAGGGACGCCATTTTGCTTTTGGAGCGCAGATTTTGCTTGGTAGTTTTTCTGTTTTGGGTTTCGCTGGTATTTCAGTTTATAATGTGGGGGGCATATGTAATCTGTGCGGGGTACATCAGGGCATAATAAGAGGGTATAATAATGGGGTAAATAAATAATAATTCATAGATATGTGGCCGGTGTCACACTGATAAATGGCGCCCGATCTTATCCGCTTTTGGAACATTTTGCATCGCCATATTCTGAGAGCCAGAACTTTTTTATTTTTTCACCACCGGAGTCATGTGAGGGCTTATTTGTTGCGGGACAATCTGTAGTTTTCATTGGTACAATTTTGGGGTACATGCGATTTTTTTTTTATCACTTTTTGTTCAATTTTTTTGCAATCCTGAGCAAAAAACAGGAATTCTGACACCGTTTTTTAGGTTTTCTTTTTGCGGCGCTCACCGTACGCTATAAATTAAATTTTTACTTTATTCTGCGGGTCGGTACGATTACGGCGATACCATATGTATATAGGTTTGGTCCTTTTTTTTAGCGTTTGCACAATAAAATGACTTATTTATAAACAAAAAAAAAATGTCTGTGTCACCATATTCAGAGAGCCATAATTTTTTTATTTTTTAGTCAAAAAAGCTGTGTAAGGGCTTGTTTTTTGCGGGACAGATAGAAGTTTTTATTGGTACTATTTTTGGGAACATGCGACTTTTTGATCACTTTTTATTCTTTATTTAGGGAGCGGTGGTGACCAAAAAAATAGTGATTCTGTCGTCGTTTTTTATTGATTTTTTTTGGGGTGTTCATCATGCGGGGAAAATAACATTACAGTTTTATAGTTGGGGTCGTTACGAACGCGGTGATACAAAATATGTGTACTTTTTTAACGTGTTCATTTTTTTTCTATAATAAAAGTCTTATTATAGGAAAAAAATGCATTTTGTGTTTATATAACTTATAACTTTTATTTTTACACTTTTTTTAAAACATTTTTATAACTTTTTTTTACTTTTTTTACTTGTCCCACTAGGGGACACTTAGACTTGCAGCTTTGATCGCTGCTGGAGTACATTACACTACACACGTAGTGTAATGTACTCTGTCATTGTGACGTGACTGTCACACTGACAAGAAGCAGAGGAGGAACGGCCGGAGGCTGTTCCTCCGAGGCTTCCTTACATGGCAACCCGGAGGTCATTATCTGACCTCCGATTGCCGTGACAAGCATCGGTAGCCCCCACGATCACTTCGTGGGGGCTGCCGATGTGCTTCAAACCACTTAAATGCGGCGACGGCAATCCGTCGCCGCACTTAAGGGGTTAACTGCCGAAAGCAGCGGCTATGGTCCGCTGTCCGGCGAGACTGAGGCCTCAGCTGTCTAGGACAGCTGTCAGCGCGCGTCTGTCACTCTGTGTTTACACAGAGTGACAGTTTGAAATGCGGACGAAAATGCACGTCCTGGTGCGGGAACTAGCAGCCGACCAGGACGTGCATTTTCGTCCTTGGTCGTGAAAGGGTTAAGTAAAAGGATTTGCATAAAGACTGTGAGACAGTGACAGGTAAAGTCATTGAGGGAAGGTATATTTCCCCTAGAATCCTGTCATATGTAGCCTAGGCTCCAGGGAATGAGTAGTTCTTGCAATAGAAAGCTCTAGCTTTCCAATCTCGGCTTAAGGAAAAGCCGGAAAAAGGGCCTGGAGTTGGATTGGAGAAGAGCAGGGCGGGTTCCCCAATCCCTAGTCCATCTCTGTTTGTAGGACAAGGCTGATGCTCAATTAGCTGCACCTGTAGCCTGTGTATAAAAAGGTGCAGACACAGTGTGTGTGAGTCTCACCCCTGACTCAGACCGGAGACTACTAAGGCTGGAGTAGCCTGTATTCTATGTGAGTAAAGACCTGTGTTACTTTGTGTCCAGTGCCTGGTAGGAAGGCACTCGGTATAGTTAGATAATATCTTGTTTAGTTAGTGCTCAGACAAGCAGGATTTATTTTGTATTTTGCCTTGTTGTACAAGAGGCTGTTTCTTTGACAAGAATAAAAACACAGGCAAAGCCCTGTTATGACTTTTAATGCACGGTGTCCCTGTCTCTGGCTACAAAGAAACCGCTGTACCAACCTCTCCTGATGCTAAACCCTCACAAGACATATAAAACATAATAGGAGAATAGATACTCACATATTGTGCATTGTAGACAAGAGATGAACAGTTACCACAGGAAGAAGATATATTGTACAAATTTGATGTAAAGTCAATGGAATACAGCAGTAACGAAAGAGCGTCCCTAAGTAACTAGGTAACGCAAAATGTACGGTGGCCGATTTGGGACAAATAGGATACTGAGCAGCATAATGGAACGCAAGCTGACCCAACAACATCACCTGGAACATGAGCCGCACGGTGGAACGCAAAGCTTACAAGATTACAGGAGCAACATCGTACGAGGTGACAATACGAAAACAGAAGTACAACAAAACGTAAGTAAACAAAAATTGGTAAATAATCGCATACTAAATCCAGAATTATAACCAAGTATAGATATTACTGTTTGTTCCATAAATCCTTCCAGTTCATTTGAACTAACTCCGCATCTCACTGATTCTACTGCATATGCCCTTTTCCATACTGCTTCCAATCTTGAAGATTTGGTTTTTATCTCCGACCAAACTATTCCTACTAGTCCTTTTTTATGTCTTTCTGCCCAACTCACAATGCCCCCCAGCACTCCAACCACCCATTCTCGGGACGTCATTTTACCAACTCTAAAAAGGCCGAAATCCCAGATCATGAGTACTTATTTCCAAAAAATACAGAAATTGCAGTCAAAAAGAAAATTAGAAGTAGATTTAGAGGTTGCAGAGGGGGTAGAAGCCATCACAAGGACCCTACCCCTATCACCAAAGAAAAAATACAGGTTGACACAATAAAAATTTTCAATCTGTCTAAATATATTCTTAATGCCAATGAATTATGCTTACTTTCTAAAGGGTTATCCTTCTGTCCCACCTCGTCTCCTGACGAGTTTGAATTATTCATGGATCTTAATAAATTCTTGCGCAAATTGACTTTACTGCGCCATTTTGCAATCTCCCCCTCTATGGCCCCTCCGGTCCCGATTTTACTGGATACTTCTATGCCTGTGAGGACTAATGTACATCCAAAGTCCTGTTTTTACCCTCTCCACTATCGTGGTCCGGCAATAGAAACTTTTTCAAATTTGATAAGTAATGAGTTTAAGACTATAGAGCAATCTACCCTAGTTTCAGATAACCTGTCTAGGTCCCAACGTATGGCATTGAAAAACCTACAAAAGAATCCTGATATAGTGATACGCTCTGCAGATAAAGGGGGGGGGGCATTGTGGTACAATCTAGAGTAGATTATGTTAACGAAGCCCTTAGGTTACTTTCTGACACATTATTTTATGAAAAATTTACTTTTAATCCCATCCCTAAATATGAGATTGAGTACAAATCCCTTATCGAGTCTGCTTTTAAAGGAACAGTGTCATCACAAATAATTTTTTTATATGTTAAAGATGTTAGTGCTTTAATAAAAACGTTTATTTTCATTTGTGTGTTTGTGTTTTACTGTTTCTTATTTTTACACTTTTTCTTCCCTATGGGGGCTGCCATTTTTTGTTCCATTTCTGTGTGTGTCGATTAACGACACACACAGACATGGAATACGGCAGCCACAGTCCCATAGGGACTGTGAACGGCTCCCGTCCCATTGACTGCCGTGTACGGCGTCTGTGTGGGAACTGCGCATGCGCCGCTCCCACACAGTCCTATTCGAAATTGGCGCCGTCCGGCGCCATTTTCCTGTGGACCGGAAGTCGCGGCCGGACAGTAATATTACTACTTCCGGTCGCGGCTTCCGGATTTGTGCACACGGAACAGCGGCAGCAAAGGGAGCGGACGGGCCGGAGGGAGCCGCGGCGGCAGGAGCAGGTAAGAGATTTCAATGTATGTTCGTGTTTGTGTGTGTTTACTACTGTATGTAAACCTACTACACTGTGTGTTAGCTCAAAAAATGGCGACACACAGCGTAGGAGGTTACACCGTTCAAACCCCTCGTTTATCCCGGCACTAGCCAGGATAAAGGAGGGGGGGATGCTGAGAGCTCACTAGAGCGAGGGCTTTTAACCCATTGTTGCAATGCTGCAAATTTTGGGAATAGCTCCATCTAGTGACCAAAAATGGGTAGTATTATAAATTAGAATTAATTTATAATATTTCCTGACTATTTCCTGACTCGTGAAAAAAATAAAAAAAATTTGAACAATGTTTAATCACCCACACACTAAATGTTTAATTTTTAAAAAAAAAACATGTTTTTCTGGCAACACATTCCCTTTAATAGCTCCCAATAAATTACATACTAATAAAAAGAAGGTTTCGGATCTACTGAAAGCTAAAAATGGTTCACTTATCTGTGGTCATAATAGATGCCTGCGCTGTGACAAAATTTTAATAAGGTTATGGAATTTTCCTCATTAAAAACTAGTGAAAAATTTCCTATTAAAAGTCATCTAGATTGTGGTAGTACCTATGTGGTGTATTTATTACATTGTACATGTAACCTACAATATGTGGGCCGTACCACCCAAACATTAAGAAACCGTGTTAACAAACATAGATTTAATGTCAGGCAAGGTTTCCTGAAACATAGTGTGTCACGTCATTGTGCACTAAAACATGAGTGTAAGTTTGAAAATATAGTTGTGACCCCGATTGAACAGATCCCAGTGGATATACCTAATAGGTTCATTAGGCTTAAACAAAGAGAGAATTTTTGGATTTTTAAACTTGAGACTTTACATCCCAACGGCCTGAATGACCTTACGGAAACGTCATTAGAATAATATGAGTTATGCACAATTTTTAGATCCATTATTTGCTTGTTTATTTATCTATTTATATATATATATATATATATATATATATATATATAAATAAAATAACGTTTCCATATTTTTGACAATATTGCTTAAAAAAATGATTCTGATCTTTTATATATATATATATATATATATATATATAAAAAATCCCTATTTTGAATATCATAATTGTTTGTATAAAGGTGACTATTTTTATATTTCTTTATACTTCCTTATACTTGGTTATAATTCTGGATTTAGTATGCGATTATTTACCAATTTTTGTTTACTTACGTTTTGTTGCACTTCTGTTTTCGTATTGTCACCTCGTACGATGTTGCTCCTGTAATCTTGTAAGCTTTGCGTTCCACCGTGCGGCTCATGTTCCATGTGATGTTGTTGGGTCAGCTTGCGTTCCATTATGCGGCTCAGTATCCTATTTGTCCCAAATTGGCCACCGTACATTTTGCGTTACCTAGGGACGCTCTTTCGTTACTGCTGTATTCCATTGACTTTACATCAAATTTGTGCAATATATCTTCTTCCTGTGGTAACTGTTCATCTCTTGTCTACAATGTGCAATATGTGAGTATCTATTCTCCTATTATGTTTTATATGTCTTTATGCAAATCCTTTTACTTAAATAATTTTTGTTGCTGTATATTTGTAAACAAAAATAGTTTTGTCTTAAACTTGTATCTAACATTTATTGTTTTATTGAAATATTAACATATATATTCTTTTATATTGTATTAAGCATGTTTTGGCTTGGTACTAAAGAAACGCTTACATAATGTTTTCTGTCTGACCTTTGACCCGCCCATGTTGGCGGTTCTTTCTGTGTTGCAAGCTAATTGGTTTTCATTCCCCTTATGTATTTAAACGTGCGTGTATCGCACTGTATGTATTGGCCTGATGAAGACGCCGGTCCGGCGTTGAAACGCGTAGCCCTGTTATTTGCAAATAAATACATTTATTTCAATTCTATCTTACTGTGACATCTGTACTAAGCAGCGCCGTTGGTCCTTTTTTCCGTTGTACTCAGCTCTGTTTTAAAAGAGAGCAGGATGTACTCTTCACCTGAATCCGCAACGACTAATCCGCAGCAATTTACTTCACATTTTAGGCAAAGGCGCAACGGAATCTGCAACGCAGATTATGTGCGGCATTGATGCGGACAGTGTCTGCAGAAATCCGCCACGTCTGAACATGCCCTAAGAAAGGCATCAGATGCTGTCTTGCGTAATCAGGAAAACTTTTTCCAAAAACAGCCTTGAGAAAGAGTATTCAAGCCATACATTTATATGATCTGATCCTATTTTTGACTATAAATATACAGCCAATCACTGGCCATGGCGATGACCTCAGTGGTGTTAACACATCACCGCAACAGCAAGTGATTGGCTGCAGTGGTCACCTGACTTCTCTGGAGCAAGTAAAATAGAAACTAGCATGGGACCCGGGAGCATCAGAACGGGACTGGTAAGGTAAGTATAACTACTTTTGCTAGTTTATAGAATTATAAGCTCTGTAAAAAAACTATATGTGGTTAAAATATGATATTTTTTTGTATGAATAAAAGTTATATAATTTACAATATACTTTCTGCATTAATTCTTCACGGTTTTCAAGATCTCTGTTTGTTTTTATTCAGCAGAAACCTTCATTGTTTACTTCCAGTGGATAAAATTCTATCCAAAGGGCTAGGATTATTAAAAAACAGCTCTGATACACATGTAATGAGCCGTGCTCCTGAGTGACCATCACAGGACCATTGACTGAATTGTATCCATTGGAAGTAAACAATGAATGTCCCTACTGAATCAAGCTGACATCTTGAAAACAAAAAGCCGTGATCTTGAAAATTGTGAAGAATGAATACAGAAAGTATATTGCAAAATTGTCTAACTTTTAATTGTACAAAAATAACATTAATCTGCTGAAACCAGACAAACCCTTTCATTGTTCATTTTTGATTTTCACCTTCCAAGAGCCATAATGTTTTTATTTTCTATTGACATAATCATAGGAGGGGCTTTCGTGGGACGAGTTGTAGTTTTTAATGGAAGCATTTAACCTCTTCCCGCACTATGACGTACTATTGTGTCGTGGTGGGGGAGGTAATGTTCGGAGCGGGCTCATCCGCTGAGCCCGCTCCAAACGCAGCGGGTGTAAACTGTGTTTTACAGCTGACACCCAAGAGTAACAGCCAGGAACAGCGATAGCGCTGTTCCTGGCTATTTAACCCCTTAGATGCTGGAATCAAGCACGATCACAGCATCTAAGACGTTACAAACGGGCCTAATGACAACTAAATGCCTTTCTTCATCTCCTGTTAAGCTGTGGCTTAACAGGAGCCTGTAAAAATGACAATATACTGCAATATATTAGTATTGTACCAGCGATCTAACGATCGCTGGTTGAAGTCCCCCAGGGGAACTAATGAAATGTGTAAAGAAAAGTTAGATAAAGCTTTTAGTAGTGAAAAAACAAATTAAGTTCAAAAATCCCCCTTTCACATTTTTCCTCTGAAGTAATGTCAAAACTGAAAAAACATAAAATACAAAATTGGTATCACTGCGTCCGTAAATGTCTGACCTATTACACTATGGCATTATTTAATGTGAACGATATATGCCATAAAAATAAAAAAAATATAAAACGCCAGAATCGTTGTTTTTTGGTCACTTCATGTTTCACAAAAAAAAAAAAAAAAAGTGATCAAAAAGTCTCATGTAGCCCAAAATCATACCAATAGAAGCTACAGCCCGCCCCGCAAAAAAATAAGCTCTCATACCGCTAAATCGACGGAAAAATAAAAAGTAATGTCTCTCAGAATGTGGCGAAAAAACACTAATTTTATTTTTAACAATTAGTTTCTTCCTTGTAAAAGTAGTAAAACATAAAAAAAAACTATTTAAGTTTGGTATCAAGGGGTTAATGTACCATATAATGTACTGGGAAACTTCGAAAAATATTTTATAACATGAAATGGAATAAAAACAGCAATTTCACCATGGTTTCTTAAGTTTCGTTTTTACGGCCTTCACCCTGCGGTAAGAATTGCATTAACTTTACCTTGTGGGTCAATACGATTACAGCGGTACCAAATTTATATTATGTTATTTATAGATATTATAGTTATTTTTATGTTTTTCTACTTTTATAAAATAGAAACATTTTGTTAAAAAATAATAATTGTATTGTGATATCCATAACTTTTTTATTTTTTCTGCTGATTGAGGGGTTTGATGGCTTATTGCATGAAGAGATGTAGTTTTAATGATACCATTCTGGGGTACATACAACTTTTTAAACACTTTTTGTTCCAAGGTGACCAAAAAAACAGCAATTCTGGCATTTATAAAAAAAATTACGGCGTTCATCGTGCAGGTTAAATAATGTTTTATTCTAATAGTTTGGATTTTAGGGATGTGGCAATACCAGTTATGTTATTTTTTGGGGGGAAAATAACAAAAGGGTTTTAGTTTTAACTTATATATTTTTTTGTGTATTTTAATTTTGTTTAATTTAACTGTCCCTAGGAGTTTTGATTGCTTGCACAATATACTGCAATACTGGGATGCGATTGTGGGGTGGCCGATGGGCTGTCTTAGGGGATGCCATGGTTGCTATTGACTGCGGCATCTAAGAGGTTAAATAGCAAGGATCATAGTAATTTGCG
Source organism: Rhinoderma darwinii (assembly GCF_050947455.1). Classification (NCBI taxonomy): domain Eukaryota; kingdom Metazoa; phylum Chordata; class Amphibia; order Anura; family Rhinodermatidae; genus Rhinoderma; species Rhinoderma darwinii. Next base: position 52,506 of record NW_027464407.1, read on the forward strand.
ATCCCAGCAGTTACAGCAGGGTAATAGCTGTAATATAAAGCCGACACCCGCAGCATATGGAACGGGCTCAGCTCGTGAGCCAGCTCCATACAAACCTAATTGCATTCATCTGGGCATGTTTTGGAGGTGGTGTAGTTGGTGACTTGCTAAAAATGAAAGGAATCATAGACTCCATGTGCTACTATAAAATCTTGGAGCGCCATGCCATTCCTTTCAGCATCCGTCTTATTGAATGTGGTTTCACACTATAGCAAGATAACGACCCAAAACATACCTCCTGTCTTTGTAAAAAGTATGTTCAGTCAAAAAAAAAGATAACAGGTGCTGAAGAACATGGTTTGATCACCCCAGTGTAATGATGGGGGTAGGGAAACAGACAAGTGAGCCCTAATCTACCCGCCACTCAGTCCCTGCCTACTTGCAACGACCCGCCCTAGGCGACGGGGTACAACTGGGCGACGGTCCCTACGCTCAATAAGTGCACTACAGACAAACAGACAAGGGTACACAGAAGCTAAGGGAAATGCGGCAGTTGCCCACGGCAACACCGTGAGCAACAAGAGTGGTGAACGAGCTGAGTCAAACCAGGAGTGTACGAGGTACCAAACGCAGAGCAGGAGAGTAGTGAACAAGCCGAGTCAAACCAGGAGTGTACGAGGTACCAAACGCAGAGCAGGAGAGTAGTCAGTAAGCCAGGGTCAATATGAAGCAGGGTCAAATAGTTCAAGAAGCTGCAGCAGGGCCAGGAAACCAAACAAGAAGAATCACAAGCAAGGAGAAACAGGAAAGGCAGGTATAAATAGACAGAGGGCGGGAGCTAGCTCCGTCTGGCCAGGCTGTGATAGGCTCTCCCACTCCTAAGCCTGCCATCCTGAGTGGTGGAAAATGGAGTCAGTCTCACAGACATAGAAGCAGGTGCAGACTGATTACCTATGGGCGTTGACACAGAAGATGTGCCTGGCAGATCCTTTACACCCAGGGTGTAATTGAACTCCTTTGTGATCATAGAGACAGGTGTGTTCGAGATGTTTAAATTACAAGCCAAAATCCCCTTTGGGAGTTGCTACAAGTACAAGTCGGCTTCAATCGGAGATGAAACTTTAGACATGCTGACCGACAGAATGCCCGCCTTTGTACTGCTGTGATCTTTGCTAAGGGTGGATACTTTGATGAGAGATACATTTAAGGAAACCAAGGCTTAATTTATTGGTAAACAATGTTCATGAGCACAAATTGTTTTCATTTGCCTAAATACAGTAAATTCATATTCATCAAACTATCTCCTTTTTTTAATTTCTAAAAAATCGATAATTTGGGGGTGTATTGAAATGAATAAGCAGTGGTGTATGTGCGTTCGTTTTGTAGGGAAGCCAATTGGCACAGCATCATCTATACTGTCAGGCCAACGTTTCACTCATGAGTCCTGACAATGTGTCTATAGCTCCTTCCAAGCAGATGTACTGAGTTCATAACAGGAGCCCATAACTGAAGCGCAAAGAGTGGTGGTAGTTGGCCTGGCACAAAATGTGTGGCTTTCTACATTTTTATTATGAAGACTTCTGAAGTTTTTAGAAATATCCCATGTGTGGCCCTATTGTGCTACTTGACTGCAACACAGGCCTCAGAAATGAAGGAGCACCTCGGGGCGGAGCCTGACCGCGGAGAGTGATGGCAGCTTAGTTTCTCGGCTCCTCACACACATGATCTAGGATCACTGACATCGCAAGGCACAAACCTGAGAATGGTGAAACCTGACACCAGAGATCACTCAGGGACACCAAAAACCCACAAAGGTCAGGCAGACCTAGACAAATTCTTGAAAATGAAGCCGTCCCAGAAAACCAAGATGGCGCCGCCGGTGACTATGGAACCCAGACAGGAAGATGACTCGGAGGAAGATAGCGATCGTGAGTCTGTGGCCGCCTCCAAATCTTCACGCCAGGAGAAAGCTCCGATCACCCGAGCATACTTAAAGAAAACTATAGTACAAGCTCTAACGCCAATGATGAAGGAGCTTGCAGACATCAAGGCGGACGTCCGCCATATTGGAAACCGCGTGGAGCACCTGGAGTCTGTGGTCACTGACTCGGTTAACTACTGTGACTCACTAGGCCACAAAGTGCAGCAACAAGAGACCCAGTTAAATAAAGTAATGACACTGCTGGAGGATCAGGAAAATCGGAGCAGGAGGAAGAACGTGAGATTTAAAGGTATACCTGAATCAGTGACATCAGAGGCATTGCAAGCGGTGGCCAGGAAAATATTTGCTGATTTACTGGGACAGGAACGCGCTTCTGTAATTGTCATCGAGCGGATCCACAGGGCACTACGCCCGGCACCGAGGGCATCTGAACCCCCAAGAGATGTGGTATGTGGCTTACTCAGCTTTGTGGACACCTTGGCTATTCTACAGGCTAACAGAGCACGTGCGGATATCGTACTAGATGGCACGAAAATTCAGCTCTTTCAGGACATTGCAGCCTCCACACTGGCAAAACGCAGAATGATGCGGCCTCTCCTGCTAAAATTGCAAGACATGCGGCTCACATACAACTGGATGTATCCCTTCGGCCTGGCCATACTGAAAAATGGTAAACACATCATCATTCACACTCCTGAGGACTTACAAGACACCTGGGAAAAATTGGGAATCGCTCCGATAGATATACCTTCCTGGATGCCGGCTCATACGGACTTACATCTGCCGAGCCTACCACAGCTAACACCATGGGCGACGTCGGGAAAAGCGAGATCTCCCAGGGCCAAGAAAGGTCAAGCAAGAAGAGAAGATGGAGATTATACCTGAATGTGGACTTCCATCAGCGACCCCACATGGGGTTCGTATGTCATAATTGCCTTTGGTATACTATGCACGGGAATAGTGAGTATGTTATGACAGGTTTGCTGAGTTCCCGTTATGTGTCATACTGATGTTTATTGCTATTATACAAGAGTGCCTTAAATTAATGAGAATATGTATATTGCTATAGTGATCCGGGATCAAGTATTGGCTCAGGGTTGATGCTTCTCTGTACCCCACGCTTTAGGATGAGATGCGGCGCCCATAATGTAACGCTGGGATTGTGTTTCATTATGATATTGGGTGCTGTACCTTATTTGAGCTATGTTTATCAAGATGCCCCAGGGACTAAGGGTCGTGAGCTCCCCCAGGGGGACCTGATCCTTGATCTCTGGCTGCATTCATTTTCACTGTTCATTCAATGTTTACCCCTTTTGTATGTCTCCTATGTTACCTCTACCCCTCACCCGGAACCTTACAAGATAAATGTGATATTGCTACAGCTCACTAAGACACAAAGATACTCTGACATCTCATGGCGTTAACTAACATACTCACCTACAATGTAAAGGGTTTTAATTCTCCTAATAAAAGGAGCCAGGTCTTGATGCTGCTCAAACAGGAGAAAGCCGCTATAGTTTTCCTGCAGGAAACGCATTTCAAAGAGGGAATGATACCTAGATTACCAACCCGTTATTTTAATAAGTTGTTCCATACTGGATCATCCAGCTCAGCAGCGAGAGGGGTGTCTATTGCGTTTCATAAAGACCTCCCCTTTGGTCTGGTAGCACAACACAGTACTGCTGATGGCAGAGCACTGTTCTTGAAGGGACATATTGGAAACTCTATCTACACATTCGCAAATTTATATGCCCCAAATAAATCGCAGGCAGGCTGGTTTGATAAGATCCTAGACGCACTAACTGTTTTTGCGGAGGGACCTATAATTTTGGGGGGGGATTTCAATGTCACGCTGAACCCTCTTCAAGATTCCTCCATGAAAAGATCTGCCTTAACCTTCGCTGCTCTGGGGAAAATTAAACGGAAATTACAGGGCCTACAACTGATGGATGCATGGAGGGCTGTACATCCCTCGACTCGAGATTTTACATTTTATTCTAAAGCGCACAGGTCACATCAGAGATTGGATTATCTCTTTATTCATGAGAGTTTGCTTCCAGCCCTAAAGTCAGCTCAGATAGGTCAAATAACTGTTTCGGACCATTCCCCGGTCAGCATTACTTTGCCTTTGGTGGGGTTGCCCATCAGAGAGTGGTCATGGCGACTAAATGACACCCTCTTAGCTAGTGAATCACACGTAAAATATTTAACTGAACAACTGACATTTTATTTTGACACTAACACCTCTTCTGACGTAACGGCAACGTGCACATGGGAAGCACATAAGGTTTATATGAGGGGCTTGTTGATCTCCCTAGGGTCTAGGGTCAAAAAAGAAAAATCTAAACAAATTAACTCTCTATTGACCCGAATTGCTGCACTAGAAAAAGTACATAAAAAATCAGCGGCACAAGATGCTCAAGTCGAACTTGGCACCCTGAGAGTAAAACTAAAAGACTTATTGAATTTGAAAATGGCCAAAAATCTGATGTACTATAGGCAGAAGATATATGCACATGGGGACAAGGGAGGTAGGCTCATGACGGCACTTATTAAAAAGCAAAAAGAAAAATCTTTCATTTCAAGAATTAGGGGAGTTGATGGGATAATGCACACCTCCACGTCTGAGATAGCTAAAGAATTCATGTCATTCTATTCCTCCCTTTACAACATCAGGGAAGAGGAAACTGGAACTCAGTCTGATCACAGGGACACACGGGTTCTTGACTTTTTAGGGCCACTCAAACTACCCACTCTCTCCTCAGAAGAGGCTGACACTCTTATACACCCTATTACGGTAGAGGAGGTGAGGAGCGTAATTTCTTCTTTCCCAACTGGTAAAAGCCCAGGCCCAGATGGCTTCTCTCTCACCTATTATAGAAAATTTCTAGACTATCTGTTACCACACCTGACCCACATGTGTAACGCGCTTTTAAATGGCACCCCCTTCTCGAAACAATCTTTAGAAGCATATATCACCATAATACCGAAGGAGGGAAAAGACACATCCCTATGCGCTAGCTACAGACCTATATCCTTATTGAATATTGACTTGAAGATATGGGCCAAACTCTTGGCGCTGAGAATTGGAACCCTATTGCCTAAACTAGTTGATCCGGATCAGATGGGGTTTGTAAGAGGAAGGGAAGGTAAACATAACGCGAGAAGACTGATAAACTCTATTCATTATGCTAAATATTTTAAACTACCTTTAATACTTATGGGCACTGACGCTGAGAAAGCGTTCGATAGAGTGGCCTGGGATTTCATGAAACAAGTGCTAGCTACATTTTTATTCCCACCTCAATTTATTGCAGCAATTTTCTCACTTTATACAGAACCGCATGCTCGGATACGGGTTAATGGGGTCCTCTCACCGTCCTTTTCCATCACGAACGGTACTAGACAGGGATGCCCACTATCCCCCACTCTTTTCATTTTGACTTTGGAAACCCTCCTGCAAAAAATTAGATCAGACTCTCTGGTAAGGGGGTTACAGATAAGAGAACGTACACATCTAGTGGCGGCCTTTGCAGACGACATACTCCTCATGGTTACTAACCCGCAACAAGCGCTGCCACAGCTACAACATATTTTTGCTGAGTATGGAAGGGTCTCCAACTTCAAGATTAATTATAACAAATCTGAAATACTAAATATTTCCCTTCCTCCCTCTTTAGCACAGGAACTACAACGAGACTCGCTCTTTTCATGGCCTTCTCACTATATTACATACCTGGGTGTCCAAATACCGAGCCAATTGCAAGACCTATATAAGCTTAACTACCAACCACTATTAAAGAAAGTGTCGACACACCTCTCCTCTTATCACATACCCTTCATGTCCTGGATGGGTCGCAAAAATCTTTTGCAGACATACATATTGCCGATACTATTATATGTTATGAATATGGTCCCTATATATCTACCAAAGACCTTCTTTACACTTGTGAGACGTATATTTTCCTCCTTCCTGTGGAATCAGCGTAGGCCCTGCCTGTCCTATAAATTATTGTCGCTAAAACGGGATAGAGGAGGTTTGGGGCTACCGGACGTGGAGGTGTACTATAAGGCGATTCATCTACAAAGATGGATGGATTTGGCATCGCCGGGGTCAATGGATTGGTGTATAGAACCGGAGACAGCACCCTTAGGTAGAGATTCTTTGAGACTGCTGTGGTTACCCGACCAGAGAGCTCTAAAATCCATCACAAATCCTCTCCTGAAGGGAACACTCTCGGTGTGGATATCACACAAAGCAGTGAGCATACCTCCCTGGACGCCCTCGCCGATTATGCCTGCCTCTCTATTGCCTTACAATGTTGAATATAAGGATCCCCTACCAGACGATGTATGGGACTTGTTTTCTCATATGAATATTTCAGACTTGCTAGAAGCTAATATGGTTCCCTCAACGGCCAAAATTAGATCACTGGTCTCACCGGGCTCTCTAAATTTCCTTCAGATCAATCATGTGCAACACGTTTGCAAGACCTTCCTAGCTTCCCAAAAAAGCAGTAGAGATCTGGGCGATTTAGAGAAAATGCTCCTTGTCAAGGAGGTGACTAAATGCAAATTATCTAGAATATACCCCATACTGCTGAGCTTAGGCACACCTGGGACCCCAACTTTTCTAGTGTCCTGGGAAATGGAATTGAACAAGAAATTCACTGAACAGGAACATAAATGGATATTGAGACACTCTCAAGGTTTTTCCAGGTGTGTAAAACTTCAAGAGAGCCATTACAAATTATTAACAAGGTGGTACAAGACGCCGGAGCGAATGCACCATCTGGGGTTGGCGGCCTCTAAGTTATGCTGGCGCTGTCAAGGGGATGTGGGGACACAGTCCCACATCTGGTGGTATTGCCCGCTGGTCACAGGCTTCTGGAAAGAGATATCAGTGGAGATTAACAAAATCTGTAACTCCGACATACCCCTTTCTATAGAATTGATAGCTTTGGCATTGCCCTCAAAAACATTCAAACCCTCTAAAGTACACCTGATAGCTGCGGCCAAATACTTAATCCCCCTTTACTGGCTGCAAACCAACTCCCCATCCAAAACACAATGGTTGGACAAGGTTCAGCAGATTTGTAGTTTGGAGGAGCTGACCAGTTGGCAAGAACACACTCATGTAAAATTCTTAAACACTTGGAGACCGTGGCTACATTATAGAACGAGCATACATTGAAGGTGCATAAACTTACGAATGAGATGCACAGTCTACTGAAAAATTTTGCATTGAAATGAGGTTGAAATGAGCTATAACGACAAATTCCTGTAAGCTACATAATCTTGTTACCCTTTCCCCCCCCCCTTACCTTGTTTTTCTCTCCTCCCCTATTGTGCCACGGTTTCTTCAAACTTGTACCTATATCTTAATGTACCTGAAATGCTTGTCTTTTAGATCTTATTTCTTGTGATAATGTACAATTACCCAAAGCTGATGGCCTTTATGTATGTTTCTAAACCCATGTTGCACATTGGTACAGTTATGTTATTTGCTTTTATGTTTGTTTTTACTCTTTTCAAAAATAAAAAACAGATTTGACAAAAAAAAAAAAAAAAAAAAAAGAAATGAAGGAGCACCTCGTGGATTTTTGGGCCTTCTTTTTATTAGGATATATTTTAGGCACCATATCAGGTTTGAAGAGGTCTTGTGGTGCCAAAACATAGGAAACCCCCCCCCCCCCAAAAAAAAATCACCATGTGGGAAACTACACCACCCAAGGAATTTATATAAGAGTGCAGTGAGCATTTTGACCCTACAGTGTTTTATAGATTTTATTAAAATTGGGCCATGACATTTTTTTTTTAATAAGATATAGATTTAGCGCAAATGTTTTTCATTTACACAAGAAATAAAGGAGAAAAAGCACCCCAATATTTGTAATGCAACTTCAGAGTATGGAAATACCCCATATGTGGTCATAAACGGCTATTTGCACACATGGTAGAGTTCAGAATAATAGGAGCGCCATTTGGATTTTAGAGCATAGATTTTGCTGGATTGGTTTCTGAGTGTCATGTCACATTTGCAAAGCCCCTGAGGTACCAGTACTGTGGAATCCCCTAAAAAGTGACTCCATTTGGAAAACTACGCCCTTGAGGAATTCATCTAGGGGTTTAGTGAGCATTTTGACCCCACAAGATTTTTTCTGAATTAATTAGCATTGGCCAGCAACAATTAATTATTTTTTTTTCCAAAGGGATGTAGATTTGGCTCAAAATGTTTCAATTTCACAAAAAATAAAGGAGAAAAGGCACCCCAATATTTTTAAAGCAATTTCTCATATGTGGTCATAAACTGCTTTATGGACACACGGCAGGGCTCAGAAGGGAAGGAGCGCCATTTGGATTTTAAAATGTAGATTTTGCTGGACTGGTTTGCAGACACCATGTCGCATTTGCAAGACCCCTGATATACCAAAAAAGAAATAAAAATTAATCCATTTTAGAAACTACACCCCTGAAGGCATTTATCAAGGGTATAGGGAGCATTTAGACCCCACAGGTGTTTTTCAGAAATTAATATGCAGTGGATGATGCAAAGTGAAAATTGCAATTTTTCCACTGTTATGCCATTTTACAGCACAATGTGTTATGCCCAGCTTGTGCCCCTTGAGAATCTTACCCCATAAATTGCCATACCTGGGAGAACCAGCTTAACAGAGCCATACATGTGGACGTGAACCGTTGTTTGGGCACACTGTAGGGCTAAGAAGGGAAGGAGCTCCATTTGGAGCGTGGATTTTGCTTAGTAGTAGTTTTGTTTAGAGTTTTACTGGTATTTCAGTTTATTATGTGGGGGCATAGGTAAGCTGCGTGGAGTACATCATGACATAATAAGAGGGTATAATAATGGGGTAAATAATAAAATTATCCATAGATGTGTGGTACGCTGTGAAGCAATCCATTATGCACAGGCCAGTGTCGCACTGATAAGAGGTGTCCTTTCTTATCCACCTTTCTCTTTTGTAGTTTGGGAAATTTTGCCGGGAAAATGTTGCCCTGGTATAATACGGATGCCCTCACTTCCAGCAGATGTGCTATAACCACTTCTTGAAACTGAAGGAATGTTCCCCTCTGGTCTGCACAACGGGATATTTTTTCATCACCGCCTTACTAGTGCCATAACTTTTTTATTTTTTGGTTGATGGAGTTGTGTGACAGCTTGTTTTTTTGCGAGAATAGCTGTAGATTTCATTGGTACCATTTTGGGATACACGTGACTTTTTGATCACTTTTTATTACATTTTTTGGAAGAGGAAATTACCAAAAACAACAATTCTGGAATAGTTTTTTATAGATTTTTCGGGGGGGGGGGGGGGGGCATTCACCGTGCGCCATCAATTACATGTTAACTTTATTCGGCGGGTCAATACTATTACGGTGATACCAAATTTATATATTTTTTCATGCATTGCAGCACTTCCACAAATAAATCACTTTTTTAAAAAAAAAGAAATCATTTGTTTTCTGTGTCGCCATATTCCAAGACCCATAACTTTTTTATTTTTACGTCGACAATGCTGTGTCAGGACCTTCTTTTGTCGTTTTTATTCATACTATTTTGGGGTAAATGTGACTTTTTATTCAATATTTTGGGAGGAGATGTAACCTAAAAACAGCGATTCCGTCGTTGTTTTATCATATTTACATAATAGTTACATAATACGTAATCGTTTTTATAGTTTGGGTTGTTACGGAAGCAGCGATACCAATTATGTATAGTTTTTTTTTTCCCAATAAAAAAACACCTATTATGGGAAAAAAAGGAAATTTTGGATTTTTTAACGTAACTTATTTTTTTACATTTTTATTAACTTTTTTATTTTGTCCTACTAGGAGACTTGAAGCTCTGCAACACTGATCTGCAACACTAATATATAACATTGCACTACATACCATTGTATTAAAGATGTCTGTGTGACACTATCAGCAAGCCTATTAAGACCTGCTGGATGCTTCCATACTTGGCAGACCCGGAAGCCATTGTTAGGCCTCCGGTTGCCATACTAACCAACGGCACCCCCGCGATTGCGTCGCGGTGTTGCCGATCGGCTTAAAACCTCTCAGATGCTGCGGTCGCTATTGAGCGCGGCATATGAGGTGTTAATCGGCCAAATCGGAGGCTAGCTCCGGTCCTAGCCGTTACAGCAGGGTGTCAGCTGTAATATACAGCTGATACCTGGCGGTGATGGTGCGGGCTTAACTTCTGATCCCGCACCATCACCACAACGGAACTGTACTGTGGTTTGCGGGTACCATTTCCCGACTGCACCGTATATATACGTTGCCTGACGGAAAGGGGTTAAAAAAAACACATTTGTGTTTACAAAAATGCATGAATTGTTTTAGATGCGTTTCTTTAGGCTGCGTTTGAAAACTCAACAAAAAAGCACAATGTGAAATCAGCCTAATATATCTCAGCTTCCTTCACACCTGTGTATATGATTGGGGTTATGTGTTGTCAACTGTTGCCACAGAACTGTTGCTGTACTTAGGTGACAGTGTTAGTGACGAGTATAAACCACGGCAATCTGATCCAGAGCATAAGACTTATTACTAAAATAAAAGATTAATTTATATTTATTCAGACATTGTCTGAGCAGATCAAATATTTTACAATTGTCAAATAAAAAAAGAGCTTACTAGATGTTATAGGGTATGATCAGAATTTGATTCGGACCATAACAGTTTACTACGGTCCAGAGAACAAGATGATGGTTTTGAGGTACTGACTGATAAGGCTTCAATTACGCCGCTGGATTTCTTTGGCATTGAAAAATCATTGCTTAGCAAACTTTCAACTCTTTGTGATCCTGGTGAATTAACACTTCCTGATAATTGGACACAGTCTTTACCCAATGAACAGCCTGTCTGGGGTCTACCCTGGGTTAGAGATTTATACAGACTTTCAAAATCCCGATTTTCACTGTGAGCTACAGGAAACGCAGAAAGGTAATTTCTCCTGGTTGGACTGCATGTTCTATTCTGCAGCTGCTTACTGTATTCGTGGCTTGCATAGTTTCTCTCATTAACTTCCATCTGGCTTTTAGTGGTCATGACCTGACTTATGCTCTCTGTTCTTTCCCTCATGTTGCCTAGGGTTTGTATACTTTCTTTAAGGTGCTCTGACCCATTGTCGTATGTAAATTCCGCTATGTCAATATCCATTTGGCTTTTGTTGGTTATATCATTAGTCGAATTACTGGACATATTAAATGAGCTAGAAGATGGTGGTAAGCTGTAACCAACAGACATAACATGTTTTATTTTATTTTGACTTGGGATTGGAAAGGTACTGTCAATGTATTTGGTCCCATTATCATTGATACATTCAGGGGGCTCATTAGCGTTGTTCTGAGGGTCAAAGCAACTTCGTGTTAATGGGACAGAAGGGCCATCTAATTTATGTGTCTCTGAAAATATACCCGGAGGAGAACCATACATTTTAATAGACTCTCCTGAATCAGACGCTTTCTGCACTACTGTGTAATCACAAGTCTGGCTTCTAGTGGTCATGGCTTGACTTCGGCTCTTTGTTCTTTCAGTCGTATTGCTTAGGGTTCGAATGTTTTGTTGACGGTGCTGAGACTCTTTGCTGTATGGAAATTGAGCAATGTCAATATTCATTTGGCTTTTGTTGGTTATATCCTTAGTAATGGACA